>NC_052321.1:27344006-27386506 GCF_016432855.1 Salvelinus namaycush
TCTGGATGCCTGTGTCTTCAGAATGTATTCACACCTCTTGACTTTCTCCACATTTTGTTGTGTTACAAAGTGGGATTAAAATTGATTTGTCTTTTTTTTTGTCAACGATCTACACGAAATACTAACATTTGTAAAAAACCCTGAGTCAATACATGTTAGAATCACCCGTGGCAGCGATTTGTCTCTACGAGCTTTCCATACCTGGATTGTGCCCATTATTCTTTCAAGAAGTATTCAAGCTTTGCCAAATTGGTTGTTGTTTATTGCTAGACAAACATTTTCATGTATTGCCATAGATTTTTAAGCAGATTTAAGTCAAAACTGTAACTCGGCCACTCGGGAACCTTCACTGTCTTCTTGGTAAACAACTCCAGTGTAGATTTGGCCTTGTTTTTTATGTTATTGTCCTGCTGAAAGGTGAATTAATCTCCGTGTCTGGTGGAAAGCAGACTGAACCAGGATTTCCTCTAGGATTTTGCCTGTCCTTAGCTCCATTCAGTAGATTTCTTTTTTTATCCTGAAAAGGACTGAGGAGTTGCATGATTACAGGCATGCCCATAACATGATGCAAGCAACCCCTATGCTTGAAAATATGGAGAGTGGTACTCAGTAATGTGTTGTATTGGATTTGCCCCAAACAACACTTTGTATTCAGGATAATCTTTTTTTTGTAACTTTAGTGCCTTTTTGAAAACATGATGCAAGTTTTGGAATATTTGTATTCTGTACAGGCTTCCTTGTGAACAAACTAATATTACACGGTATGCTGAAACTTTGGTGCTTTTCTATACAAAAAAACGGGTTTGGTGCCAGAATTTGTGTTACGTTTGGTACTTCTGTCAACTGTCTCACGTGATTGAGAGGATCAAGTCTGTCTGTCTATCAGTGCAGCCCCATTTATAGCACATAGAGCCTTCTCCACTTAATTCATTGCTAGAGCTGTCTGGGCTGCATTAGCTCCCCAGTCCCCACTCATGCTGCACAGAAGTTAACACACTTGAGTAATATAACACTGCATGTAGAAATGTCAAAACTGTTCCTTACTTTTCGCAAAACAATGTCCATACAGGCTAGAACACTTTTTTTCCAATGCAAGACGATACCGGTAGCTTCCAGCTTTAATTGTAGGGTAAGTTTCCTTGCTAGTTTACAGATGAATTCACTACCCTTGTACTTATTGCAAAATATGCTGAATTTAAAGCTGATTGTCACCAAAAACATTATTAATTAACTTAGTCTCCCTCGCCATCAAACTCATTCACTTCTTCGTCTTCCTTTGCCTCCCATCTGGTTTACACTAGATCTCATGTTCATGGCTAGAAGGAAACCACATTTTGTCAAATGAATGTCAGATTTGACTTTCCAAAGCAGGTTAGGAGAATTTACACAGCAGGTTAGGACAATTAGGTTAAGGTTAGGAAAGGGGTTAGAGTTAGCTAAAATGCAAAAATAAAAAAGCTGGATCCCTTATAGTCATGATCAGATAAAGCATTAGCAACTTCAGCTTCTGAGAAAAGTGATACAAAGGCTATACCATATATATATTTCATGTTACTGCATGATACACTATTACAGAACACTGATTGGCAACTCTGGCCTACTCTTCAGAAGTGTAATTCTAAGTTCACCCCAGGTTAAAATAGAGACACATTTAGAAATAAGGTTTGAATGTTGTACAGCATTAGTACAAAGGAAACTCCAGAGGGAGATGGAAAGGATAGATCTGTTCCAGTCATCAGCTGATGTTTGTTGTTTATTGTATGTGTTGTTGATGTACTCCGGCTTTCTAGGAATACTTAAAAATGCATCCTTCCTTCATTGAGGGAAGATCTATACGAGACACTATAAATCTACAGCCCTACTTTGCTCAAAATATTCCAGGTTGCTAAATCTTAGACCAGGGTTTCCCAAACTCTATCCTCAGGACCCCAAGGGGTGCACGTTTTGGTTTTTGCCCTAGCACTACACAGCTGATTCAAATGATGATTAGATTATTATTTGAATCAGCTGTGTAGTGCTAGGGCAAAAAACAAAACATGCACCCCTTGGGATCCTGAGGATAGAGTTTGGGAAACCCTGGTCTAAGATTTAGCAACCGAGCTCAGGATATGCTGTCTTAGTTTTCCATCTTGAGTGGTGACGAATGTGTACAAAGTGTTGCTCAGTTTTATCAGAACTCCTCAGTCAATATCTAAAGATCTCTCCTAGTCTTACCATAACAATTTTCCCTGCGTGCTTTGCGCCAATCTTTTCACCAAAGCCTTTCCTGATGTACATGGATATTTACAAAATAGCTCTGGATTGTGCGTCCCAAGGCTGTTGAAAGCAATCTATCACAGTAGCATCTCACACTGCAACACCATGTAATGAAATGTTACATGCATGCCACAGTTTGTCACCACTTCTTAACATTTAAACCACAAATTATTTTTTGTGTTTCTGTTAAAACTATAAGGAAGATTGATGAAGTTCAATGTGAATTCACAATGCAGCATATAATCCTATTTCAGTATGACTGCTAGGGGGAAATGAAGTTCAATCTACTGCAGTTGAGTGGCCACTTGCTGTTGTGTGTCTGATAGTGATCATTTGAGGGAAAGTGTTTGGGCTAAAATAAACATTGAGGCGATGCACACTTGCTGTCCAAATTGCCACTAGCATGCTAGTAGATACCATAGACTTCCAGTCAACTAGCTTTTGATTTCTATGATATAGCCTACAGTAGCCAATATGTGGCGTTCAATGCAGGCCTACATTGCATGAAACTTTTAATAACATTTTTACATTATGAATGGCTTGGCGTTAATGAATGATTTAATGATCAAGCCATGGGCCAAATAGGTGACTAAACTGTATTGTGCTGTATGATGCAAGAAACCACTTTACAAAATAAAAGTAATTATTACCATACAGAGAATTAGACAATATAGGCTACCCCTCTGCCTATTGGCTTATTTGCACATTTCAACACATTGTCTCAAAATACAACACTACCCCTTTAAGACATGAAGCTTTTTACCTGACTGTCTTTTCAAAGACAGCTTGAAATGTAGCCTTCACCTTTTTGTTCTCTTGTAGGAAGCAGTGACTCCCCATTGCTGACCTATACCTAGCTATAACTGGGCTAATAAATCGCTAACTAGCAAAGAAAACACATTGGTTGATATATCTGAAAAGTCTCGTGGGCTACCCCATCCAATAGAATTAGACTCCTTTGAGCTCTGGCTCTGCCTAAAACAAAATCACATTCTCAATTTTGCCAAGTTAGATCAGTTTTGGTTTGTTGCATTGACAAGGGACTGATATAATGTTGATTTATACAGTGCAAACTAATGGGGTGAACTCAGTGAAGTTCAAACTCTTGCGTCTCTGCGAGGCCTTGCATTTCTGAGGCAACCTGGAACATATCCCAGTCCGCGTGATCAAAACAATCTTGAAGCATAGATTCCAAATGGTCAGACCAATGTTGAACAGTCCATACCACGGGAGATTCCTGTTTTAAGTTTCTGCGTATAGGTGGGGAGGAGAAGAATGAAGGGGTGATCTGATTTGCTGAAGGGAGGGCATGGGGGGAGGGCCTTGTATCTGTCCCTGAGGGGAGAGTTGCAATAATCCAGGGCCTGTGTTGCGTGAATAGCAGAGATAGCATTTCGGTAGCGTTTACCTTAGAATTTCTTGATTAAAGTCCCTAGCTACAATAAATGTGGCCTCGAGATATGCTGTTTCCAGTTTGCACACAGTCCAGTGTAGAGGTCGACCGATTATGATTTTTCAACGCCGATACCGATTTTTATTGGAGGACCCAAAAAGCCGATACCGATTTAATCGGCCGATTTTTAAAATGTATTTGTAATAATGACAATTACAACAATACTGAATGAACACTTATTTTAACTTAATATAATACATCAATAAAATCAATTTAGCCTCAAATAATGAAACATGTTCAATTTAGTTTAAATAATGCAAAAACAAAGTGTTGGAGAAGAAAGTAAAAGTGCAATATGTGCCATGTAAGAAAGCTAACGTTTAAGTTCCTTGCTCAGAACATGAGAACATATGAAAGCTGGTGGTTCCTTTTAACATGAGTCTTCAATATTCCCAGGTAAGAAGTTTTAGGTTGTAGTTATTATAGGAATATTTCTGTCTATACCATTTGTATTTCATATACCTTTGACTATTGGTTGTTCTTATAGGCACTTTAGTATTGCCAGTGTAACAGTATAGCTTCCGTCCCTCTCCTCGCCGCTACCTGGACTCGAACCAGGAACACATCGACAACAGCCACCCTCGAAGCAGCGTTACCCATGCAGAGCAAGGGGAACAACTACTCCAAGTCTCAGAGCGAGTGACGTTTGAAACGCTATTAGCTAGCCATTTCACATCGGTTACACCAGCCTAATCTCGGGAGTTGATAGGCTTGAAGTCATAAACAGAGCAATGCTTGAAGCAGTGAAGAGCTGCTGGCAAAACGCAGGAAAGTGCTGTTTGAATGAATGCTTACGAGCCTACTGGTGCCTACCATCGCTCAGTCAGACTGCTCTATCAAATCATAGACTTAATTATAACATAACACACAGAAATACTAGCCTTAGGTCATTAATATGGTCGAATCCGGTAACTATCATCTCGAAAACAAAACGTTTCTTTCAGTGAAATACGAAACCGTTCCGTATTTTATCTAACGGGTGGCATCCATAAGTCTAAATATTCCTGTTACATTGCACAACCTTCAATGTTATGTCATAATTACGTAAAATTCTGGAAAATTAGTTTGCAATGAGCCAGGCGGCCCAAACTGTTGCATGACTGCGTGCAATGAACGCAAGAGAAGTGACACAATTTCACCTAGTTAATATTGCCTGCTAACCTGGATTTCTTTTAGTTAAATATGCAGGTTTAAAAATATATACTTCTGTGTCTTGATTTTAAGAAAGGCATTGATGTTTATGGTTAGGTACACGTTGGAGCAACAAGTCCTTTTTCGCGAATGCGCACCGCATCGATTATATGCAACGCAGGACACGCTAGATAAACTAGTAATATCATCAACCATGTGTAGTTATAACTAGTGATTATGATTGTTTTTTATAAGATAAGTTTAATGCTAGCTAGCAACTTACCTTGGCTTCTTACTGCATTCACGTAACAGGCAGGCTCCTCGTGAGGCAGGTGGTTAGAGCGTTGGACTAGTTAACTGTAAGGTTGCAAGATTGAATCCCTGAGCTGACAAGGTAAAAATCTGTCCTTCTGCCCCTGAACAAGGCAGTTAACCCACCGTTCCTAGGCCGTCATTGAAAATAAGAATGTTCTTAACTGACTTGCCTAGTTAAATAAAGGTGTAAAAAAAATACAGATTTCCGAATGTTATAAACTTGAAATCGGCCATATTTAATTGGTCGACCTCTAGTCCAGTGTAGCTTGTCACTTATTTACGATAGTTTGACCGCTTACTGTTCCGAGCAGACAATCAGTACTTGAGCATGTTTCCAAAGCACCAATCGCTACGTTGTAACATTGTCGGCTAAAAGCACAGCAGACCTGCAGAGCTGGCTGTTTGCAGCTGTCACTTGTCTTTCTGTCATTTTTCCAACTTAACGACGATGACATGCGGAGTGCTTTATAAACTCAGCAAAAAAAGAAACTGAGGACCCTGTCTTTCAAAGATAATTTGTAAAAATCCAATTAACTTTTTACGGCTGCAGGGGCAGTATTGAGTAGCCAGATAAAAGGTGCCCAAATTAAACTGCCTCGTACTCAATTCTTGCTCGTACAATATGCATATTATTATTACTATTGGATAGAAAACACTCTAGTTTCTAAAACCATTTGAATTATATCTGTGAGTCAAACAGAACTCATTTGGCACAAACTTCCTGACCAGGAAGTGGAAAGTCTGAAATCGAGGCTCTGTTCTTCTTCCTGCCTATACATGGGCATGATACGTAAGAGTCTACGTGCACTTCATAGACCTTCCCCTGGATGTCAAGAGGCTGTGAGAGAAGACATTTTGTGTTTATCTTGGTCTGAATTGGAATACAAGCTCTTTGTATGACGTGTCCCTCATTTCCGGTACTCTTGGGAGCGCGAGGTGGACAGTGGGATTGCCTTCTGTTTAGCTGCCGTTATGGAAGACTACTATCTCCGGCTCTGATTTTATTTGATACATGTGACCATACAATCGTAAAGTATGTTTTTTCAATATAGTTTAATCAGATTATTGAATTTTTTCGGGAGTTTTGCCGTGTTCCGTTCTCTGACTTTGTTGACGATGGAGAGATCCGTGCCACTTGGCTAGTGCGCGTGCTAAATGAAGAGGGAAAGTTGCCGTTCTAAATCAAAACAACGACTGTTCTGGACAAAGGACACCTTGTCCAACATTCTGATGGAAGATCAGCAAAAGTAAGAAACATTTTATGATGCTATTTCATATATCTGTCGTAGATGTGAACTAGTCGTCGGCGCCCAAGTGTTTCTGGCTATTGTGCTAAGCTAATATAATGCTACATTTTGTTTTAGCTGTAAAACACTTAATAAATCGGAAATATTGGCTGGAATCACAAGATGCCTGTCTTTCATTTGCTGTACACTATGTATTTTTCAGAAATGTTTTATGATGAGTAATTAGGTATTTGACGTTGGTGTCTGTAAGTTTTATGGCTGCTTTCGGTGCAATTTCTGATTGTAGCTGCAATGTAAACTATGATTTATACCTGAAATATGCACATTTTTCTAACAAAACATATGCTATACAATAAATATGTTATCAGACTGTCATCTGATGAAGTTGTTTCTTGGTTAGTGGCTATTTATATCTTTATTTGGTCGAATTTGTGATAGCTACTGATGGAGTAAAAAACTGGTGGAGTAAAAAAAGTGGTCTTTTGCTAACGTGGATAGCTAATAGATTTACATATTGTGTCTTCCCTGTCAAACATTTTAAAAATCGGACATGTTGGCTGGATTCACAAGATGTGTACCTTTCATATGCTGTATTGGACTTGTTAATGTGTGAAAGTTAAATATTAAAAGATATATATATTTTGAATTTCGCGCCCTGCACCTGAGCTGGCTGTTGTCATAAGTGTACCGACGTCGGGCTTGCAGCCATAAGAAGTTTTAACTTTAACAGATCTTGATTGTAAAGGGTTTAAACACGGTTTCCCATGCTTGTTCAATGAACCATAAACATGCACCTGTGGAACGGTCGTTAAGACACTAACAGCTTACAGACGGTAGGCAATTAAGGTAACAGTTATGAAAACTTAGGACACTAAAGAAGCCTTTCTACTGACTCTGAAAAACACCAAAAGAAAGATGCCCAAGGTCCCTTCTCATCTGCGTGAACATGCATTAGGCATGCTGCAAGGAGGCATGAGGACTGCAGATGTGGCCAGGGCAATAAATTGCAATGTCCGTACTGTGAGACGCCTAAGACAGCGCTACAGGGAGACAGGACGGACAGCTGATCGTCCTCGCAGTGGCAGAGCATGTGTAACACCTGCACAGGATCGGTACATCCGAACATCACACCTGCGGGACAGGTACAGGATGGCAACAACAACTGCCCGAGTTACACCAGGAACGCACAATCCCTCCGTCAGTGCTCAGACTGTCTGCAATAGGCTGAGAGAGGCTGGACTGAGGGCTTGCAGGCCTGTTGTAAGGCAGGTCCTCACCAGACATCACTGGCAACAACATCGCCTATGGGCACAAACCCACTGTCGCTGGACCAGACAGGACTGGCAAAAAGTGCTCTTCACTGACGAGTCGCGGTTTTGTCTCACCAGGGGTGGTAGTCAAATTCGCGTTTATCGGCGAAGGAATGAGCGTTACACCGATGCCTGTACTCTGGAGCGGGATCGATTTGGAGGTGGAGGGTCCGTCATGGTCTGGGGCAGTGTGGCACAGCATCATCGGACTGAGCTTGTTGTCATTGCAGGCAATCTCAATGCTGTGCGTTACAGGGAAGACATTCTCCTCCCTCATGTGGTACCCTTTCTGCAGGCACATCCTGACGTGACCCTCCAGCATGACAATGCCACCAGCCATACTGCTCGTTCTGTGCGGGATTTCCTCCGAAACAGGAATGTCAGTGTTCTGCCATGGCCAGAGAAGAGCCCAGATCTCAATCCCATTGAGCACGTCTGGGACCTGTTGGATCGGAGGGTGAGGGCTAGGGCCATTCCCCCCCAGAAATGTCCGGGAACTTGCAGGTGCCTTGGTGAGAGAGTGGGGTAACATCTCACAGCAAGAACTGGCAAATCTGGTGCAGTCCATGAGGAGGAGATGCACTGCAGTACTTAATGCAGCTGGTGGCCACACTTACTTTTGATTTTACCCCCCCCCCCCCCCCTTGTTCAGGGACACATTATTCCATTTCTGTTAGTCACATGTCTGTGGAACTTGTTCAGTTTATGTCTCAGTTGTTGAATCTTATGTTCATACAAATATTTACACGTTAAGTTTGCTGAAAATAAATGCAGTTGACAGTGAGAGGGCGTTTCTTTTTTTGCTGAGTTTATCTAGGGACTTATGAAATCCATACGTTTTTCCAAATTCTGTTTTTTCCATTTTAATTTTGTTTTATTTATGAATAAAATGTCAACAATTTAATAAGATATAACAGTATATTTGTAATGATGCAACACAACATTGCACTTTTTTTTATCAAGGCAAGTGCTTCAATACAGTTTCATTATAAATGAAAAAAGTAATGCAAGAATCTAGGCAACAATGCAGCAAGCAATATGCAAAACCTAGAGTTATACTTATGTAAAAAAAATCAAGTATTGTAAAATAGTGCTTCACATAAGTGCTTCATTATAAATAACAAAGATTCATGCAAGAATCTAGGCAATAATGCAGCAATAGGCAAAACCTATGGAACTACCTTATGTGCTCCTATGTCTGTCCATTGTAAGTTGTCCATTGTAAATTTTCCATCTATCACAGACATCTCCATTGAAGTACATGATTGTCAGCCTCTTTGTGTTGAGCTCGGTGAGTGCCTCTCGCTTGTCTGTGAGTGGAGTCTTGTATTTGCTGAAACTCCTCTAACAGTTGACTGGGAAGTAGATGTAGGGCACTGCCACTTCTGCAACTCTTGGGAATCTTGCACTCAGGCCCCTCCAGTAATCGGCAAGCTCCAAAGCAGGTGAGGGCTCCCTGGACACACAGAGCTGATAGGCAATCCATTCTTCACTGAGCTCTGTTGATGGGCTTGCCATGGGTTTCAGTTGTGTGTAAGCTTCAATCTGCTTTTCGATGGCTGGAGCCTGCCTAGGATCAAACACCCTAGCCAGCTTGTAGTCCTCTCTGGCTGGGTGTGTCCCAGTGCTTTGAGAACTTTGAAGGCCAAGTGGAATGCATCATGGAGATGGTCAAGCAACTCCCTCCTCTCTCCAATCCCCATCTTTCTCAATAGCTCATCTGTCTTGGCACCATACCCACATGTATTTGCCATTCCATTCACTAGGTAAGAGCTCAGATCCTCCATGACATTGTATGCAGACACTGCTGTTGGACGGTGGGTTCCTTCCAGGATTGACAGAGCTGTCATCAGTTTGGAGCAGCCCTCCGAGATGGTTAGCTTAACTGTGAAGGCATGCACCTTCTCTGTTTCCAGCTGGCTGAGGATGTTTGTGACTGCCTGGGATGATGACTTTTCTGCCAACAAAAATGTTCTGTACAAATGAACATCCTCAAACCAGCTATACCATCTGGAGCTCACTGCTTCAGGAGGAGCCTTGGCCTGCACAAACTCCATCATAATGAGGAAGCTCACCCATCTTCTCTTTCTGGCAGGCTTCTTGAAGAAGGCAGAACTCATCCATGTCACAAGTGATGCAACTTCAGAAGTATTTGTAGTGCTGCCAGGTCTCACACACCAGATTGATGACAGAGACAGGTTACATGGACACTGTTGGGCATCACTCCTTTCAGAACCTCCTTGTATGTCTTCATGCAGTAATAGGCATTATCTTTGACCACTGCCCAGGCGTCATTCAGGTTCAGATGGTTGCTGTGGAGGGAGGCTAGTACAGCTGGGAAAACATTGAGTAGTTGCATCTGTCCATGACAATGACATCCACCAGAAAGTACTGGTTTTCAACACCTGCAATGAAAGATAAGGAAAAACTTTACGTTTTAGCCTAAAATAATATTGTGACTAAGTGTTATTTCAAGTGTAAACACAATATAGATACAGTGATAGTTGGCTAGATGGAGAGGCAGACAGCTGCTGACATTATGCATCGCTAAATTTCACCACGATAGCTCGTCGTTTGGAATATCACAATTTGCATGCGGACAATTCACATTGCAGAATGTAAATGTAGGTTATTGCAACGCTATATTAATAGGCTGTTAACTCACCAATGACTATGTTTAGAACGCTGCAGTCCCTTGCATCTGTTGTCTCGTCAACAACAACCGCAAACTTCTTCCCATAGACCTTCTGTAGAATGGCAGTCATATGTTGGTCGAAAACACAGGGCGGGTGAGTTTGACAGAGGCTACTCTCAATTTCGGACAACGCTCCTCCCTGTTTGCAATGCTTCACTAGAAACTGACATAGCTTTCTTAGCTTTTCTAGGGGGATGTCAGACTCGGCGCACACGGCCACAGTCCTGAATAAATTCTCGTCTTGAATCTGCTGATGCGTTAGTAATGGTTGTTTGAAGAGGCATGCTCTGGCTAACACGTTGCTATTCCTTCTTCTTCACATGGGCTTTAGACTTTAAGAGGTCATCACACATATTTTTACGTGTCCAATCAATAGTATGTTGACAGAATTTGCAAAACAGCTTATCGCCTGACTCATAGTCCTTTAGGTATTGCTCTTCTCTGAATTTAGGGTCGAATTCTTTCGTTTTTGGGGGGGGGTGGCAAGTGAAAGTCAAGTTGTGAGGTGACGTAAGGGTCCCACGCACGACCGCCCCCCCCCCCCCCCCACCCTCATAACACTCCAATCGAAAACTGAATTATTTCTCTAGGCCTACTTTAGATTTTTTTTTTATATCTGCCAAATGATGGAAAATTCTGCAATATTCCACGTTTTACAGTTGATTCCATTTTTATTAACAAATTCCGCAAAGCCGTCCGCGTTTCCGCGTCACGGAGATAATTTGAAATATGTACACCTAACGTTACAGCATTGTTGCGTTACGCATTGGTTTAATTTAAATGTTTTCCTTTATGATGATCAGGACCTGTTTGTGGTAGTTTTGTGATAACTGCGCTTTTGGAAGAAAAAAAAGTTATTCAGTTAGTTTTTTCTTAATATTGTCACAATTTTGTTAAAACGTTTAATCGTTAACACCCCTAGTCACCACCTCTCCCTATCAGCTTCCTCGTATCATGTAACTTTTGTGACATGAAAATCATTGCACTATTTAGGCTATAGATAGTATCAGCAACTAGGAGTACAATAAAAGACTGCTCTAAATGCCATACTACTACATGCCATGTACAGTTAAGCTAATGGAATGACTGTCTCTCAACTGGTCAATATTGACATTCTCTGTTCCCTACTTCTAGCTTGGCAGCTGCCAACATGTGACAGGATAATGTACTTCCCTCTATCCCACTCCTTTCTCACTTTCGCTCTCCCTCCCTCTCCTCTGTCATAAGGCTGGGCGTTATGGCCGATATACGGTATCTTATTACGTTTTCTCTAAACAAGCTTTGTTGCACAATTTAAAGGTCAATTCACTGCATTTACCTAGGCTAAATATAAGCCTACAACCGCAAGACCCACTAATAATGTAATTATTTTATCAAAATAGTTTAACCTGCTTTTTTGCAATAATTACTGATCTGGCTTTCAGTCTGTCTATGAAAAATGCCATTTTGTTACAAATTTAACCAGAACAATGCACATCCACTAATAATGGAGTAGCCAGCTGATCTTTATATTTCAAGTCAAGCCAACTTGAGTCTATTTACTTGCTGACAAGGTAGAACAGTTGAACTATTCTCAATATACCATACATTTTGAATAGTCTCCAACTGTTTGAACAGCATAGCCTGTTCACTTTAAGATATTGAAATCAAGTGTCCTACCTGAGTAAGATTATTTCATTTAGTAGGGTCTGCTCTGTTCATTTTTTTGAGTTGAGACATAACCTTTCTAACAGTACCCTTTTTAAGTTCTCGTATATTGCAGTAAAATAATAGCGTTTCAGTGTCCATATGACCAATTCTGTTTGTTCTTGTGTGGATAGGGTAAGAGCTTGTTGGTGTTTTAGAATCAGATTTGTAGAAAGAGTGCTGACTTCAGTACTGAGATCTGCTGAACTTCTCCATATTGCTTCACTGCTATCCCTGCTACAACAAAACCCATGTTTAGTTGCTTCATCTCTTTCTATCTTGGCTATGTTGTACTGTTATATTTAATTGCGGTATGTATTTGATATGCATGTTCTTGTGGTACATATTAAGGGCTCTTTTCAGCTGGCGATAAGGTGGCGTTAGTGTCAAATTTAACGTTAGCGATTTCGTTATGTAAAATATAGCGCACTGGCATTTACCTGTCTAACATCAGCACGCTTGCACTCAGATGGCAGGGGTGGAAATATTTGATGCTTGTCCTTAAAACATGATCCAAAGTGCTAAATTTAGGCAGCGCTGGTAGGGATATTTAAGACCAACCAAAAGCTGGTTTTAGCAGAAATGCAGTTGGTTATGGCATGAATGTTGATGGCAGAAATGCAGCTTATCCAGCCATGATGCACACTGCCCATCAAATTGTATGTCACGTGTTGAATACAGCAGGCGTAGACCTTAGTGAAATGCTTACTTACGAGCCCCTAACCAACAAACGCTGTTTAGAAGCCTCTTGGACCTCCGGTACCGCTTGCTGTGGGGTTGCAGAGAGAACAGTCTATGACTAGGTTGGCTGGAGTCTTTGACAATTTTTAGGGCCTTCCTCTGACACCATTCGCCATTCGGGCCATTCGCATTACCCTCTGTAGTGCCTTGTGATCGGAGGCCGAGCAGTTGCCATACCAGGCAGTGATGCAAACAGTCAGGATGCTCTCTGGTGCAGCTGTAGAACCTTTTGAGGATCTGAGGACCCATGCCAAATCTTTTCAGTATCCTGAGGGGGAATAGGTTTTGTCGTGCCCTCTTCATGACTGTCTTGGTGTGCTTGGACCATGTTAGTTTGTTGGTGATGTGGACACCAAGGAACTTGAAACTCTCAACCTGCTCCACTGCAGCCCCGTCAATGAGAATGGGGGTGTGCTCGGTCCTCTTTTTCCTGTAGTCCACAATCATCTCCTTTGTCTTGATCACGTTGAGAGAGAGGTTGTTGTCCTGGCACCACACGGCAAGGTCTCTGACCACCTCCCTATAGGCTGTCTCATCGTTGTCAGTGATCAGGCCTACCACTGTTGTCATCTGCAAACTTAATGATGGTGTTGGAGTCGTGCCTGGCCGTGCAGTCATGAGTGAACAGGGAGTGCAGAAGAGGACTGAGCACGCACCCCTGAGGGGCCCCTGTGTTGAGGATGAGCATGGCGGATCTGTCGTTACCTACCCTTACCACTTGGGGGCGGCCCGTCAGCAAGTCCAGGATCCAGTTGCAGAGGGAGGTGTTTAGTCCCAGAGTCCTTAGCTTATTGATGCGCTTTGAGGGAACTATAGTGTTGAACGCTGAGCTGTAGTCAATGAATAGCATTCTCACATAGGTGTTCCTTTTTGTCCAGGTGGAAAAGGGCAGTGTGGAGTGCAATAGAGATTTCATCATCGGTGGATCTGTTGGGGCGGTATGCAAATTGGAGCTGGTCTAGGATATCTGGGATGATGGTGTTGATGTGAGCCATGACCAGCCTTTCAAAGCACTTCATGGCTACAGACGTGAGTGCTACAGGTGGGTAGTCATTTAGGCAGGTTACCTTAGTGTTCTTGGGCACAGGCACTATGATGGTCTGCTTAAAACATGTTGGTATTACAGACTCAGACAGGGAGAGGTTGAAAATGTCAGTTAAGACACTTGCCAGTTGGTCAGCGCATGCTCTCGCAGTACATGTCCTGGTAATCCATCTGGCCCTGCGGCCTTGTGAATGTTGACCTGTTTAAAGGTCTTACTCACATCGGCTGTGGAGAGAGTGATCACAGTCTTCCGGAACAACAGGTGCTCTCATGCATGTTTCAGTGTTATTTTCCTCGAAGCAAGCATAGAAGTAGTTTAGCTCGTCTGGTAGGCTCGTGTCACTGGGCAGCTCTCGGCTGTGCTTCCCTTTGTAGCCTGTAATAGTTTGCAAGCCCTGCCACATTCAACGAGTGTCAGAGCCGGTGTAGTATGATTCAACCTTAGCCCTGTATTGACGCTTTGCCTGTTTGATGGTTCGTTGGAGGGCATAGCGGGATTTCTTATAAGCTTCCAGGTAAGAGTCCCGCTCCTTGAAAGCGGCAGCTCTAGCCTTTAGCTCAGTGCGGATGTTGCCTGTAATCCATGGCTTTTGGTTGGGGTATGTACTAGAGGTCGACCGATTATGATTTTTCAATACCGATTATTGGAGGACAAAAAAAGCCGATACTGATTAATGGGCCGATTTTTTTTAATTTATTTTATTTTACAAAAAATATATATATACCATACACACACACACACATTTTTGTAATAATGACAATTGCAACAATACTGAATGAACAATGAACACTTTTATTTTAACTTAATATAATACATAAATACACACACACAGCTCTGAAGTGACAATGATACTGAAGAGTCTGCTTAGGAGACAAATACTCTCAACTGTTTGAATAAAAATAGAGTTTAAGTTACCTGTGATGAATGTTGAAAACAAAAACTTTAATTTCTATATGCAGGAAATCCTATTTTAATAATGGACATGGTAAGAATTGACAACCAAAGTGCGAGTCATAATTCCCATGACACCTAGCAAAATCTGAAAAGCGGTCCTTCATTTATTCCATAGGATATTTTTAGATTCACTTAAAATAAGGTCTGTTTCTTGTAGGCTTACATCACCGTGCCAATTTTATAACTGTGTAGATATCCATAGGACAAGGTAACTTTGATCAATATTGGCTAAATATAAGCGAAGATACATTTTTTTGTAGAGTGGATTTATGAAAATATGTTGACAAACATTACCTTATCCTAGTGAGATTTACACGGGTATCAAAACGTCGAGGCGGTTTAAGCCTGCACGAAACACAGACCTTATTTGAAGTAGATCAAGACATTCTCTATGGAAGACATGAACGGTAAAATAACGAAGGAACCCCTTTCAAATTCAGCTGCAAGTTATTACAGGAATTATAACGCGTCGACTATTTCTCTCTAAACCATATACCTTTGACTAATCCGGAAACAATCACCTCAAACAAAACGTTTATTCCGTTCCGTATTTTATCTAACGGGTGGCATCCATGAATCTAAATATTCCTGTTACATTGCACAACCTTCAATGTTGTCATAATTACGTAAAATTCTATCAAATTAGTTCGCAAAGAGCCAGGCGGCCCAAACTGTTGCATATACCCTGAGTGCAATGAACGCAAGAGAAATGACACAATTTCACCTGGTTAATATTGCCTGCTAACCTGGATTTCTTTTAGCTAAATATGCAGGTTTAAAAAATATATACTTTTGTATTGATTTTAAGAAAGGCATTGATGTTTATGGTTAAGTACACATTGGAGCAATGACAGTCATTGATTGATTGTTTTTTATAAGATAAGTTTAATGCTAGCTAGCAACTTACCTTAGCTTACTGCATTCGCTAACAGGCAGGCTCCTCGTGGAGTGCAATGTAATCAGGTGTTAGAGCATTGGACTAGTTAACTGTAAGGTTGCAAGATTGGATCCCCCGAGCTGACAAGGTTAAAAATCTGTCGTTCTGCCTTCCTAGGCCGTCATTGAAAATAAGAACGTGTTCTTAACTGACTTGCCTAGTTAAATAAAGATTAAATAAAGGTGTAAAAAAAAAAATATTGGCAAATCGGCGCCCAAAAATACCAATTTCCGATTGTTATGAAAACTTGAAATCGGCCCCGATTTTAATCGGTCGACCTCTAGTATGTACGTACGGTCACTGTGGGGACAACGTCATCGATGCACTTATTGATGAAGCCAATGACTGATGTGGTGTACTCCTCAATGCCATCGATCATGGAACAAGATTTTGGTGCTTTTGGTGCCTGTATACTTCATACTGTATTTAGAAATATAAAATTACAGTTTTTTTCTCTTTTTTTAATTAGTTAAAAACAAGCATAGCCTCCCCTTTTAATGAAGACTGCTTTTCTTTTTGTCCTGCCCAATGTAGTCAAGTAGGCTAATCGAGACCATTGATAGTGATTAGCTCGTGAGACTGTTTGGAAATAAACTTAATCACCAAAGCTTTATTAAAATATAATTTTTGAGAAGAGCAAAACAGTGAGCTGACGTTACTTATTTTTGATCTATGTATTGAATGCAGGCCTACATTATTTTAGCTATGCTTTGGACGTGCGTAAAAACCCCTCCATTATGAGTCCATACCCATCATGAAACAAAAGATAAGAACCTCGTATTTAGAAGTTATTTTCCTTTAACACTTGTTTGTTTTTCCGTTTCATATTTTTAAACCCATGCACTCCGTATGCTACCCTTACCCTAGGCCTACTATAACGAAGTCTGAATCAACAAAAATGCGCTATCTTTTATTATCCTGCCAATTTTATGATATCACATTTTATTTTTTTGTTGAATAAACAGTGCTTGTATTTAAAAAAAAAAAAATGTAAACCAAGCTTATTAGAATGATTCATTATTCTGGTTTTATAGTGAGAACATCCGTGGTGCGCATGCAATGCAACTTCTGGAGATGTGTGAATGCGATCGGTAAGATGATTACAATATGTACAATACCAGTCAAAAGTTTGGACACACCTACTCATTCCAGGAGTTGTCTTTATTTTTACTATTTTCTTCATTGTAGAATAATAGTGAAGACATCAAAACTATGAAATAGCACATGGAATCATGTAGGAACCCAAAAAGTGTTAAACAAATCAAAATATATTTGAGATTTGAGATTCTTCAAAGTAGCCACCCTTTGCCTTGATGACAGTTTTACACACTCTTGGTATTCTCTCAACCAGCTTGTTTCCTACTGTATGTATGAAACAGTTTTGATTTAGTGGACCATTATCATGCACCTGTCTCCAGAACAGGGGCAGGGGACAAAAATACATGTAATCTATGTACTCAATAGAGAATGGAGGATAGTTTTCATGCCAGCCAGGTAGGCTATACTCCTGTTGTAAAGCTCCTTAATGTGCTTAATATTAGGAAAGTTGAGAAATAAATTTAGTAGGGCTAGCCTATAGAAAGCTGATGGGATGCTCTATTAAAAAGAGGCCATCATTCTAGTTTCTCACGCAATTGAATAGAATTATTGTGCAACATGAGCTCATGGGCACTCATGGAGTGTTTGATTTGATTTTTGACTACATTTGAATTTATGTCAGTGTGATTAGATGGACAATAGATAGCAAGTTTGGTAGGATACGTATGACCACCAGCAGCATCGGAGCTTAGAGAAGCGTAGTTACCGTGACTAAGCGGTCACGTGGAATTTGACTGCAGTCATGACCTGTGACTGCTGGTGTGGCCCCACTTGAGAAAATGGCCCTTGAATATTTTGGTGCACCTATTAGAGAGCTCTTCTTTGTCTATACCTATTCAGCATCGTTCACACTCCCTTAATGTCACGTTCTGACTATAGTTCTTGTGTGTTTTGCTTGTTTTAGTGTTGGTCAGGACGTGAGCTGGGTGGGCATTCTATGTTGTGTGTCTAGTTTGTCTGTTTCTATGTTTGGCCTAATATGGTTCTCAATCAGAGGCAGATGTTTTGTGTTGTCTCATTGGGAATCATATATAGGTGGCTTGTTTTGTGTTGGGATTTTGTGGGTGGTTGTTTCCTGTCTTTGTGTTTTCTCTGCACCAGCTAGGACTGTATCGGTTTGCCACATTTGTTATTTTGTATTGTGTTAAGTGTTCACGTTTATTCTTTCGTATTAAACATGTTGAGCACAAGCTACGCTGCGTCTTGGTCCGATCCCTGTTACACCTCCTCTTCAGACGAAGAGGAGGAAGGCTGCCGTTACACTTAAGCCTTAGTCCCACCCATATATTTAAGGATTCACATGTGAGACCATGTGCTAAACAGAGTGTAAGGTAGTGTAGTAAAAAAATAAATAATAATTAAGGCTTTGGTGAAAGTAGTAGCCTACATGAACCTTTTCACACGTACCAACAAACGGGTGTGATCATTCCGATTTGATCAGAACACTTATTTAGAATGTTTCGATTGACGCAACAGTCTGAATTTTGAGCTAGCCACACTGTTTTTCAAAGAAACATTTTGCACAAACACAGTCCTTACAAAGTTATGACCTGAATGTGACCAGTTTGTTTTTGGATGCAATGTTCAGACATTCACAGAAGTAGCAACAGCATAACACAATCATCCAAACCAGAAATTGTAAGCTACATTAGTTCTAGCGCTAACTGAGGAAATATTAACGTAACAAGCGGTCATATTTAAAAACCACAATATGAATTAGTTAATAGCAATTACTATTTGTAATTAATTGCGTCACATGTGAGCTCAACATTGACCAAAATAATTTTGTAAAACACTTTCTAGAAATCGAAAGTAATCTGATCGTAGTTTGTGCGCGCCGCCGTGTTTGTTATTCGTGTCAAACAAAGATAGGAGACAAGATGAGATTGGTCTGTTAGCAGTATGCATGTTGAAGGGAATGTGTCGTCTACGATCATTCACTTCACTTAATTCACTACCGGAAGTTTACCCGAAAGATAAGTGAACCATTCCTTCACCTCATAACATCTTTGGTCTGACAGATGTTTACATGACACCCATTATGCCTTGTATAATGTCAACAAACATGGCGTCACACTTAGCTGACAAATAGCTTAGCATTAGCTCATTATAATCAGTACAACCTTCAAAAAGTATTTTACACACGTCATAGGTGTCCATTACAATCTATGCAATAATCGGAATGCATTATTTGTGACCAGTACTTCAAAACGTGAATAAAGTTGTAAATACATTATGCTCCATACATACTGTATGCTACAGTAGCAACGACAACACGATATACAGAATAAAAGGCACTTACTTTGATAGGAACACACACATGTCCAAAGTTAATATTTGTAAGGAAGGCAATGCAAGCACCAGCCAGAAAATTGGCCAATTCGTTCAAGACTGCGCAAATGTCTGCATACTTGATCTGAGGAAACATTGATAAAGTGCGTGGGCTCTCCTCGAAGAGAGAAGTTTGTCCGTAAAGCTTCAAACATAAATTGTCCGAAACGCTGAATGTAAATTAATGAGGTGGAACAGACCTCAATTCAAACTGTTAGAAAATACTACTTGTTAGAAAATAATTTGAAATTGTCAAGTTGAAACAGCCTATAGATAATTAACAGGCAGCACGTGTTTACTGTCCTGTTGAGTAACAATCACATTTTGGAACAATGAGTGCATTCTGACATAACGTGAATAAAAACAACTTATGCTGGGGCGACATATGAAAAGATGAAGGAAAAACTTCAGGTAAAAATACACTAACTAGTCCTTGGCCTATATCCTAATCTGACTTTGGTGCAGGTCTTGTTCTTCACATTACCGTCTCTGGTAAACACACACTATATCAAATAAAATCTAAGTTTATTTGTCACATGCAAAGCATACAGAAGGAATGCTACAGTGAAATGGTTACTTGCATATTTACATAGTAACAATATAAAAAAAAATAGGTGTCCAGATAAAAAATATTGTATAATTTATTAGATGACGCTTACCCAGACACACTTCATGTGAAAGATATGCTATAACCACCCCTAGCCACATCTAGCTAAGTGGATGGGTTACTATTGTGTAGACATGTTGGCTACACATGTTCATGAAATACAATAGATAGCTGTAATCACCCCCAAACACACCTGGCTTTTGTTTAGACATGTAGCTAGCGAGCTAAACAATGAACCATATTCCCAACCCATACAGTAGCAATACAAATTGATTGTCATAGCTGGCCACCATGCACATTCTGTAGTAGGAATCTGCACTTAGCTAAAGCTAAAAAACTAGGTTCAATGTTAGCTAGCTAAGATTAGGATATAACTAGCAAATCAAATGGCTTTGTGAGATATTAATAATATTACCAATCAGACACAACATTAGCTAGCAAGCTAACGTTCGCTAGCTAGCTAACAGTACACTTTAACTTGCAATGAAAATTACTTTTTGACTAAATTATAAACTTGTAATATCTGAAAATGTAGGTAAACTCGTATACATGGTTGAATGCTTCACGGCAGACTGGAGCCCCGTTTATTAACTAAGACGTCCTGTGTCGTTTCCGTTTTTTGTTTGTACAGCTTGGCCCGTCGTGTGAAATCACTCCGGTTCACACTGACCGTGTTCAGAAAGTAGTCAATCACATCTTTTTCTCACTGAACTTTGTCGATAGCGCCTGCTAAATTCAGGGCAGCAATTTTCTGAGCAGTAGCAACACTTTTGCAGTTCTCCATGGTTAATGTTATGTCTTAGAAAAAACTGTGGTAGAAAAAAACTGTGGTAGTAAAGGGTTATCTAGACATACCGAGCAGCTCATGTTATTGACCGAAGCATACATGGCAGACCAATCTGGACTCATCTCTTGGCATGTCCAGCCCATCTATTATCTCAGCCAGTAATGGCTAGTGGGAAGGTTCCTGCATTTTTCTGTGGCTAAACTAACTAGGCTCGTAATTTGACAATTTTATTGATATTTACAGATAGCTTACAGGTTTGTTATTAAGGCACATAAGTTCACATGTTCCAGAAGGCATTTCTGGCCCAAACCTTTTTTTTTTAACATTCAAATACCTCTTCTGTGAATTAGTGAGGTGCGTCATATGCCTAGCTTCCTGAAATGGGACACAATTAGCAAAGATGGGATAAGTTTACATTTACTTTAAAAAAATCTTTTTAACAAACTATAAGGGACTAACATTAGAATTGGAGTTGATTCCAAGACAATACACACAAACCGTAAATACACAACTTGAAGCAACCACACATTTAGCCATAGAGCACATTCTGATTGGCCGGTGAGGGGCCAAGCCTCCACCCACCCAGCAACTGCACCAATAATTGTGCTTGTGAAAATAGCAACAAATATTTCTGACACACCCCCGAACCTATAGCACTACTGCCCAGTGCTTAGATTGACTGACTGTTGCGTTAGGCTTGTTAAAATAGAGACCTGAAAGTCTCTATTTTAAGGGCTTGGTTGGTTTATAAACTGTTTGTGTTAACCGAGGCAATTCCATGGTCGTGATGGTGAATGAAAAGCACTGTTTGACAGCACTTACCAACTCAAATTACTCACATTAGTACGCAGACTTACGCACTCACTGTACAGAAAGCTGATAGATTGATATATGCGCACGAGCACACACACAACTCCTTTCAGGACATGTGCCCACAGAGTTCATAAAACATTATTTCTACCACTCTACAACCTCCCTCTATCCCTCCATCCATCCCCCACCACTCTTCCCAAGGACTCGGGGTCTGCATTTAATACACCCAATTACTTAGCCCACCCATTACGTCAGACCTGGCAAGCAAGCAGGTAGCATTTTTATCTGGGAGATGTCATTGGCCCCCTCTCTTCCCTCTCTCTCCTCTTTACAGATTGAATTACCAGGTTTTTATTGAGGCTGCTTGACGGATATTTATAGGACCAGCCCTCTCCCAAGCACAACGCAGTGACGTCACAAAATAATCATGAAAATGCTGGCCAATGAGGTTTGGCAATGGGCGGGGAGGTTGGAACAGAACCTCAGCAGCAGCACAGCCCTCTGGGAAGTGGAAAGAAACTGACGCCATCTGGCGAGGGAGAACGACTGCTGTATGTTGTATACATGTAGAGCCAAGAAGAACCTCTATAGCTTCACATTGGACTGTGGTTAAGACCTACATTGCCTAATGCATAGAGCTCTTGGTGCAAAAACACCATAAATTGCTAGGTTGCATGAGGAAATTCTGAGGATATCTATGAAAATACACACGTGTCTATTTTCAATTTCCCTTTCTCCCTCTTTCCTCAGTTCAGCCATAACCAGACTTCAGAAATACACTAGATAAGCTTGTTTAGGGTTTGGGGCAATGAAGTTGTATGCCACACAGCGGAGGTATTAGAACATGCTGGTGACAACTAGACCCCACATATACACTCTCCTGAATAGAAAGCTTGGAATGTTTACAGTCAAGTGCCAAGATAACCCCCCTCTTCCCACATCGATAAACACTCCAAAGCAACAGCTTGACAAACAACTCCTTTACCTGCACAACACCGTCATCCATTCACCCAGACCAGTGGTTCCCAAACTTTTTATAGTCCCGTACGGGACCCTTCCAACAATCGACCTCCAGCTGCGTACCCCCTCTAGCACCAGAGTCGGCGCACTCTCAAATGTTGTTTTTTTGCCAAGAGTGAGTTTTTGTCACATCCCGGCTTGTGGGAAGAGCTCTTATATAGGACCAGAGCACAAATAATAATAATTAGCAATAATTTAGCTATATCACATTTGACATTGTCCGTAAACTTGAATTCATTTCCACACAAAAAATCCTACAATGATGGAAAGACCTGTGTGTTGTCCTTGTTAATGCAGACAGAGAAGAGCTCCAACTTCTTAAACGATAGCCTCAATTTTGTCCCGCACATTGACTATAGTTGCGGAGAGTCCCTGTAATCCTAGATTCAGATCATTCAGGCGAGGAAAAAACATCACCCAGATAGGCCAGTCGTGTGAGAAACTCGTCATCATGCAAGCGGTCAGACAATGATGGTCAGTAAAGAAAACTTTAAGCTCGTCTCTCAATTAAAAAAAAAAAAAAAAAGTGTCAATACTTTGCTATACTTTGATAACCAACGCACTTCTGTATGTTGTAAAAGCGTTACATGGTCGCTCCCCATATCATTGCGAAGTGCAGAAAATACACGAGAGTTCAGGGGCCTGGCTTTAACAAAGTTAACCACTTTCACTATAGTGTCAAATGTCTTTCAAGCTGTCAGGCATTCCTTTGGCAGCAAGAGCCTCTTGGTGGATGCTACAGTGCAACTGCTTGTACGCGCGTGTTTCTTATGCTGGGCATCATGCACAAGTGATAATATAGTAATTCACAAGTGATAGGCTAATATTGTCACCCATCAGACTATTCTTGACTTAATCTTGTCTTTACATGTACTAAATAATATGTGTGACATTTGTTTTGATTTAGAATGGACCATTATCATGCACCTGTATTGAAACCGGGTCAGTGGGAAAAAATACATGTAATCTATTCACTTAAATAGTGAATGGAGGGCGCTTTTCCCCGCGGTTTATTTTCATGCCAGCCAGGTAGGCTATACTCCTGTTGTAAATATAAGCAATGTGCTTAATATTAGGAAAGTTGAGAAACAAATATACTAGGCCCAGCCTATAGAAAGCTGATGGGATCCTCTTTTTCTAAGCGGCCACCAGTCTGTTTTCTCACGCAATTGCATAGCCTATAGAAATGTTGCGTAACATGAGCTCATGGGCTCTCATGAAGTGTTTGATTAGACTTTTGCATTGATGTCAGAGTGATTAGCGGGACAATAGTGTTGAGTACCAGACAGTTAGCAAGTTTGGTAGGCTACTAATGACAAGCAGCAGCATCAGAGCTTGGAGAAGCCTAATTACCGTGACTAAACAGTCATGTGGAATTTGACTGCCTTCATGACTAGTGACCGTCGGTGTGGCGGTAATACGGTCACCGCAACAGCTCTAAACGTAACAAAATGTGGGAAAAGTTCAGGTCTGAATACTTTCCGAATGCACTGTAAAGTACTCTAAATGAGCATCATACAGATGACTCCCTTCAGGTAGTCATAATTATAATGGTAGCTTTCCTACACAGAGGCGTGCTCTAAAATAATGACCCTCCCAAAGCCTAGGCTATTCCCTCTAAATGGACAAAACCATGTTTCTAACCACAACCACCTTTTATTAATCAAAGAGGGATTAGAATGCCACAACACAGCAGTGGGTCCCAACCTACTATATAGGGTCCTACTGCTCTAAAACGCCAGCATTGAGTCATCTTAAGGGTCTGTGATGATGATGACTCAGTGATATTCTAGAAGTAAACCGAGAGGGATGGAAATAGAAAGTACGTGGAGGGGTGGCCCCCGGAAAGACTGACTGGATCAATGTCATAGTCTGCTAGAAACAGTGACTCAGTGCTTCACTCAATGCTTCCAGGAGAGAAGGGGGTGGATGAAAGGAGGGGGGAATGGGACACCGCTCAGGAGAGTGTCTTTCTGGACGCGTGCCAGAGTGATTATGTCGTTGCTGTGGGGAACATCCGCTGATGCGCCCGTTAATGTTGTCCGTGCTTTTTTCCAGGACAATCTCACAATGGTTACGTCATGATTACTTGTCTTACATACACACACACACACACACACACACACACACACACACACACACTTAGTGGTATGACATCCATTTGAACCTGCAAAAATCAGTAGATACTTGAAGTACTTGACCCCCGATATGTCTGCATCGGAAGTGTAAACCGTGCTATATTCCCCATGTATACCAGTGCCATCAGATATGATATCCATTCTTCCACTGCCAATATGTGCGTCTGAAGGAACAGTACAGGCTGTCCATCTTTCACCTGTGAGTGGTAGCATGAAAACATATTTTCTCTGCTCCTGGGCTCTAAGGTATTAGAGGTTCAAAGGGAAAACAGCCTCAGAAAGCAGGTCATCACAATACTGCATTTGGAATAGAAAGCAAAGTAATCTCTTAACCAGCTGCTTTCAGTTCCCTCAAATCCCTGGGCTTTTCACGTTCTCTATGAAGACAGCGCTCAAAGGGGACACACTTATATCCCTTCATTCTATGACTTTTTTCCGCTAACTTTTTTTCTCTTCCTTATATTTGAGAGCTATTGCTGGCATCAAAGACAAAACTTTTATTTCCCCCAAACGACCTAGTAATAATTTCGTTAAAGTTCTGCCTACGGCTTAGTATGCAAGGTAGGAGCAATGCTGAGGCGACATTGGCAAGCACTATGCTCTTAAACTCTTGATGGTTGCTAGGCAGCGCCAGTTAGCCATCCTCCTGCCAGTTCTAAATTTTGCAAGCACTTCACATAGCCCACCACTAAGCATGCACTGTTTCCTTACCCACAACTGGATGGATCCATAAAGAATTACTGTGGGAATACATATCAGTGAATGGCAATTGAAGGCATGTATTCAATTGTTGCTTACTAAAACTCCCAAAGTCACCCAATCCTTGTAATATATTTAAAGCAATAGCCTACCCATGTGTGGTCAACTAGAGGAGGATGAGAATGATTTCAGCCCTGTTTTGATTGGGACAGCGCCATCACACTGCTTTGAGACAATCGTGGGGTCTCGATAAATCAATAAATGTCAGATTTTTGTTTTCACTGAATCTTTGTTTGGATATTGGTTCTGCTACAATTATGCTGGGGAAATGTTAGTTGAGGTGAGAGCTGCCCATGGCCATCTTGTCTAGTGTGCTCATTGATCAGAACATTTTCCCATGTTATTTAGTTTAACAAGTGGATTATTTTGCTTTTCACTCAGTCGTTTAGTAGCCTAGACCTACTTCCAACCATATTTGGTTAATTTGGTTTCTGACTGGGAAATAAGTGGATGTGAGGTGGTATAGCTCATCTATCACTGATCAGAAACATTTAGCATGCAATAATGTAGCCTAAATCAAATGTACTGTAGGCCTGTTGATTTCATTTGGACGGCGCAGCAATGGCTGCACAGGTCCTTAACAGGTCTAATTTAACTCAAAATGTTATTTTATTATTTTGAAAATGTATTGTATTATTCTTATGTTTCTTAGGACATGCATAAATTAATTAATAATACATTTATTTTTGATGGTGTATATTCTCAATGGATTTATTCAAATTCATAAATCCTATGTGAAAGCAGTATTACAGACAAACGCACACACCCAGGTCCAACGTCATTGTTTTGAACCCATCAGACAGTCTACTGGGAGGTGAGGGGTTTTGGGTGGCATGTCTCTGGCATTACTGGGATAACTGTGTGACTCTGGAACAAAGAGGGAGGTTTGAACCTGATATCCCCACAGTGTCACATAAACAGCAGGCTTCTTTCACACTCTTCTCCTCACTTTGAGTTCCCCATTCCCTCTCCCTCTTGAAATAATCCAGGAGCCCTCACTCTCTCAACCTCACCCACCTGGTCCTAAACGTGTTCCATCAGTCTGTCAGAGTGACACACAGAGGTTGCATTGTCTCGATTTAGTTTTACCATAATTAAATGAATGAAGACTGTTGGCTTTAGCGCCATCGGTTTAGTATAAATCTAGTAGTTTGGCCATAGGCAGGACATAAAACAGCCATTGCAGTGACATGAATGAATTCCATACACAGTACAGTTTTGTGTTACTCAACTCTTTTGATTAGTTATGAAACGGACAACTAAACTGACATCGTTTGTTTATCTGGTCACTGACATCCAGTTTATTTTTGTTCTGGCCACTGTATCAAACTAATAAATGTAGTGATGGTTACTGACTGACTGACAAACTAATACTCTCTCCTCCCATCAGATGTGAAGAAGGACTGGTCGGACCATGCCCTGTGGTGGGAGAAGAAGAAGACGTGGCTGCTGAAAACCCACTGGACCCTGGACAAGTATGGTATACAGGCAGACGCCCGGCTCCTCTTCACCCCCCAGCACAAGCTGCTGCGCCTGCAGCTGCCCAACATGAAGCACATGAAGGTCAAGGTCAACTTCTCTGACCGCGTCTTCAAGGCCGTGTCCGACATCTGCAAGACTTTCAGTAAGTCACAGATGTTTTGTCAACTCTAACTATAATGCACCTATCCTACCAAAGGTCCTGTATAGTCTACAGTGTATACTCTTTATTTAAGGTTGGTTGAGCATGATGGTACCTCCTTTCGTCCACTCTAACCTTGCCATAATACTCTTGCTATTTTTAGATAAACTACTGGAAGCGTTCTCTACCTCCAATCTAGTCGGGCATGTCTGCTGCTGTTTTTTCCTTTCAGCCTTTTGTTGTGTTTATCAAACAGAGCCTGAGCTATCAGATATCAGCGCTCACTTCACCACCACTTCTGACAGGCAACTGTTCAGCCACCTTGACTCTGCTAGACCTGTCCTTGGAATAGCGTTGTCTGTTGACTAAACAGGATTCAGACAGGTTTAGCAGAGCTTATCAATCTAGCACCGCGTAATGACTCACACATTCAGAGATGGATATTATCTCACACACACACATTACTGTGTCCAGATTTAGCACTCAAGGCCCTGCCCCCTGACGAGCACTGAGGTCAGACACCCCTCTGTCAATATCTGCCCCTGGCCCTGTCAGCTAGAGTTCAGAGGAAAACATCAGTCTTATTTTTATTTATTAGGATCCCCGGCTATACTTCCTGGGGTCCAAACGGGGAACAAAACACAACAAATACATAATATACAGTGCCATCAAAGTATTCACACCCTTAAGGCTTTTTCTACATTTTGTTACAGCCTGAATTTAAAATGGATTACATTTAGATTTTTTGTCACTGGCCTATGCCCAATAGCCCATAATGTCAGTGGAATTATGTTTTTCTAAATGTTTCCAAATTAATAAAAGTTGAAATGTCTTTAGTCAATAAGTATTCACCCCTTTTGTAATGACAATCCTAAATAAGTTCAGTAACAATGTGCTTATCAAGTCACATAGTAAGTTGGATGGACTCACTCTGTGTGCATGATTTTGTTTAACATGGTGAAGTTATTAATTACACTTTGGATGGTGTATCAATACACCCAGTCTTTACAAATATACAGGCGTCCTTCCTAACTCAGTTGCCTGAGAGGAAGAAACCGCTCAGGGATTTCACCATGAGGCCAATGTTGACTTTAAAGCAGTTAGAGTTTAATGGCTGTGATGGGAGAAAACTGAGGATGGATCAACAATGTAGTTACACCACAATACTAACCTAAATGACAAAGGGAAAAGAAGGAAGCCTGTATAGAATTAAAAAAAGATTCTAAAACATGCACCTGTTTGCAATAAGGCACTAAAGTAATACTGCAAAAAATGTGGCAAAGCAATACACTTTTTGTCTTGAATAGAAAGTGTTATGTTTGGGGCAAATCCAATACATTACTGATTACCGCTCTCCATATGTTCAAGCATAGTGGTGGAGTCCTTGTTAAGGACTGTGAAGTTTTTCAGGATAAAAAATGTTTGGAATGAACCCTAAGCACAGGCAAAATCCTAGAGGAAAATATGGTTGTCTGCTTTCCACCAGACAATTGCAGATTAATTCACCTTTCAGCAGGACAATAACCTAAAACACATGGCCAAATCTACGCTAGAGTTGCTTACCAAGAAGACAGTGAATGTTCCTGAGTGGCCGAGTTAGATTTTCAAGCAGATTTAAGTTGAAACTATCACAAGACCTGGAAACAGTTTTCTAGCAATGATCAACAACCAATTTGACAGAGCTTGAAAACTTTTGAAAAGAATAATGGGCAAATGTTGCACAATCCAGGTCTGGAAATATCTTAGAGACTTACCCAGAAAGACTCACAGCTGTAATCGCTGCCAAAGGTGCTTCTACAAAGTATTGATTCAGGGGTGTGTATACTTATGTAAATTATATTTTATGTAAAAAAATGTTTCTATTTCATTTTCAATAAATTTGCACATATCTAAAAACAAGTTTTCACTTTGTCATTATGGGGTATTGTGTGTAGAAAAAAAATAATTTAATCCGTTTTGAATTCAGGCTGTAAAACAATGTGGAATAAGTCAAGGGGTATGAATATTTTCTGAATATAACACTTCATAATATCCTGTTTCTGCCTCACGCTTCAGAAACAGGAGATGGCCAAGGCTTGTGCAATGCCACTTACATACATAATACAATACATAATAGAGTGCAAATTACAATACAAAATAAATAAAAATAGCAGTCTCTTCAGTCCCTGTTGTGCGGTAAGGTGTTCTTTTATCTATTTTTTCAAATCTGGTTTTATTACTAGCTTGAGTTAAGTATCAGAGTTCCATGTAGTTTCCCCAGCCTCTGTTCTGGACCTGGGGACTGTGAAGAGACCTCTGATTGCATGTCTTGTGTGGTACCGATGCGTGTCCGAACTGTGTGCCAATGCCCTCGTGACCCTGTAACATGGATCTCTGTCACCCCTCCATGTCGGCTCCAACCAGAGCCCTCTGTCGCCACTGAAGACTGCTGCTGCAGGAGGGGAAACGCTTTTTATATGAAACATTCATCAGGCACTTTCAAGGACATCTGTTGGTCTTCTTTTTTTTTACCCTGGCCCATGTCATGTCTCAGGAGTTATGGCTGCTCTACTCTTATGGTTGGCTCTACTAGGTAACACTGCAACTTTGTTTCTTATTTTGCTAAACGGGAACTTTTATTTAGAAAGGCGAAAAGAGGCCCACTGAACTAGCATGAATTTATTTTCTTAGAAATGAGAGGAAAAATAACATTTTTGATGGAGTATTAAATAAACTGTATGTGCTGGATGACTGTTGTTATTCAGAGATAGGGGACTAACTAAATGAACAGGCTAGTAGCAGGCTCCTCTCCTCTATGCTGCTCAGTCCTTGTTAGGAATGTGTCTACCTCTGCGGTAATAAATCTATTTTAGTTTCGGAGAAATTCAGGACGAATTGCTCTTGGCTGACTTGGCGAGTGCCGAAGTGTCATACAATGACTTACGGTGGCTGGGAACGGACTCGCAGTGCCTCTTTCATACTTACCTCTCCCTTTCCTTGTTGCCTTTTAGAAGGAGAATTTGTAGGGAAATTCTAGAACATTGAAGTTTTCAATCATGTCCTTCATACATGTTCACAATGACCTAGTCTCTTCTGGAACTACCGTGCTTATAGAAAGTCTACACGCCCCTTGGATTTCTTCACATTTAATTTTATTTATTAAAGATTTAATGAAAAATAAACACTAGTATACCTTGATTAAATAAGTATTCACCCCCTTGATCAATACCTTTGGCAGCCATTACAGCTGTAAGTCTCTGAGCCTTCCACACCTGGATTGTGCCACATTTGCCTGTTTTTATTATTTTCAGAATTCTTCAAGGTCTGTAAAATTGGTTATAGATCATTGCTAGACAACCATTTTCAGGTCTTGCCATATATTTTCAAGCAGATGTATGGTCCTGTGTGGCCCAATTGGTAGAGCATGGTGTTTGAAACACCAGGGTTGTGGGTTCGATTCATACGGGGGACCAGTACGGAGGGAAAAAAAGTGTGAAATGTATGCACTCACTACTGTAAGTCGCTCTGGATAAGAGCGTCTGCTAAATGACTAAAATGTAAAAACTGTAACTTGGCCACTCAGGAAAATTCACCGTCTTCTGGTAAGCAACTCCAGTGTAGATTTGTGTTTTCGGTTATTGTCCTGCTGAAAGGTAAATTCCTTGCCCAGTCTCTGGTGTAAAGCAGACTGAATACGTTTTTCCTCTAGGATTTTGCCTGTGTTTAGGTCCATCCCGTTTATTTTCATTCTGAAAAACGTCCTTGTCTTTGCTGTTTCAAATGGGAACAAATGAGTCATAGTGGGCAGAACAACCAAGGAGGTGGGCAGAGCCAAGCACGAGCTAGTGAGAGCCTATTGGCGTGTTCTAGCATGCATTTGCATATTTCCATTAGGGAACGCCTACTCTGAAGTGCGCGTATGCAATAACTCAATAAGCCTTTGCACTCCTAAACCAAAGCAATTTAAAAAAAACTTTGGCAAAGTGTAAGTCTACAAAACTTAGTCCACTCTGTTCGTAACAGATTCTAGTTTTGGGAACAGAAAACTATTGAGATTTCATCGATGAGAACATTTCCAGAATGTTGGCCAAAATCCATCTTCTCCCACTTCTCCCGCTACCGGCCACTATGCTTGAAAATAAGGATACAGTTACTCAGTGATGTTGGATTTGCCCCAAACATTTGCATTTAGGTCAAAAAGTGTTCCTTTGCCATGTTTTTTTGCAGTATTACTTTAGTGCCTTGTTGCTTGTTTTGGAATATTTTTGTTCTTATTTTCACTCAATATTGTAGTCACTACAATGTTGTTGATCCATCCTCAGTTTTCTCCCTTCAGTCATTGAACTCTGTAGCCATTCTAAAATCATCAATGGCCTCATAAAAGATCCCAGAAATGTTCCAAATACACAAAAAGCTTAGTTCTCTCAATTTTGTGCACAAATTCATTTACATCCCTGTTAGTGAGCATTTCTCCTTTACCAAGATAATCCATCCATCTGACTGGTGTGGCATATCAAGAAGCTGAATAAACAGCATGATCATTACAAACAGGTGCACCTTGTGCTGGGGACAATAAAAGGCCACTCTAAAATGTGCGGTTTTGTCACACAAGACAATGCCATAGATGTCTGAAGTTTTGATGGAGTGTGCAATTGGCATGCTGACTGCAGGAATGGTCACCAGAGCTGTTCATTTTTGAGCCGCCTCGAACATCGTTTTAGAGAATTTGGCAGTACCTCCAACCAGCCTCACAACCGCAGACCACGTGAATGGCGTTCTGTGGGCGACCGTTTTGCTGGTGTCAAAGTTGTGAACAGAGTGCCCCATGGTGGCAGTAGGTTTATGGTATGGGCAGGCATAAGCTACGGACAACTAACACAATTACTTTTTATCAATGGCAATTTGAATGCACAGAGATACCGTGAACGAGATTCTGAGGCCCATTGTCGTGCCATTCATCCACCGCCATCACCTCATGTTTCCGCATGATAATGCACGGCCCCATGTCACATGGATATGTACACAATTCATGGAAGCTGAAAATGTCCCAGTTCTTTCATGTCCTTCATACTCACCAGACATGTTACTCATTGAGCATGTTTGGGATGCTTTGGACCACCGTGTACGACAGCGTGTTCCAGTTCCCGCCAATATCCAGCAACTTCACACAGCCATTGAAGAGGAGTGGGACAACATTACACAGGCTACAATCAACAGCCTGATCAACTCTATGCGAAGGAGGAGTTGTGCTGCATGAGGCAAATGGTGGGCACATCAGATACGGACTGGTTTTCTGATCCACGCCTGTAACTTATTTTTAAAGATATATCATTTGACCAACAGATGCATATCTGTATTCCCAGTCGTGAAATCCATAGGATAGGACCTAATCCTTTTTTTGTTCAATTGACAGATTTCCTTCTATGATCTAACTCGGTAAAATCGAAGACATTTTTGCATGTTGCATTTTTATTTTTGTTCAGTGTACATCCTCCACAGTATAATTAAATGAATCATGCTTAAAGATATATTCAATGTCTGGTAACAATAACAAATCTACCAATCACTGCAATTCTTTGAGGCATTTAAAAAAAAAAAAGCTCGCTGGTCTTTGTAGTTGAATCTTGAAATTCAATACTTGCTTTGGGTACCTTAAAGATGTACAGTGGCAAGAAAAAGTATGTGAACCCTTTGGAAATACCTGTATTTCTGCATAAATTAATCATACAATTTGATCTGATCTTCATCTAGGTCACAACAATAGACAAACGCAGTCTGCTTAAACTAATAACAAAAATAATTATACGTTTTCATGTATTTATTGAACACACCGTGTAAACATTTACAGTGCAGGGTGGGAAAAGTATGTGAACCCTTGGATTTAATAACTGGTTGTCCCTCCTTTGGCAGCAATAACCTCAAACAAACGTTTTCTGTAGTTGCGGATCAGACCTGCACGATGGTCAGGAGGAATTTTGGACCATTCCTCTTTACAAAACGGTTTCAGTTAACTTCTTATGGCTGCATCCCGCTACCGGGATCGATATGACAGCAGCCAGAGAAAGTGCAGGGTGCCAAATTCAAACAACAGAAATCTCATAATTAAAATTCCTCAAACATACATGTGTCTTATATCATTTTAAAGGTATTCTTGCTGTTAATCCCACAAGTGTCCAATTTCAAATATGCTTTTCAGCGAAAGCACTACAAACGATTATGTTAGGTCACCATCAAACCACAATAAGCACAGCCATTTTTTCCAGCGATAGATAGCAGTCAGAAAAAACAGAAAGAGATAAAATGTATCACTAACCTTTGATTATCTTCATCAGATGACACTCATAGGACTTCATGTTACACAATACATGCACGTTTTGTTTGATAAAGTTCATATTTATATCAAAAGATCTGAGTTTACATTGGCTCGTTACATTCACTAGTTCCAAAAAGTGATTTTGCATAGCCACATCGTTTCAACAGAAATGCTCATCATAAATGTAGATGATAATACAAGTTATACACATGGAATTATAGATATACCTCTCCTTAATGCAACCGCTGTGTCAGATTTTTAAAAAACTTTACGGAAAAAGCAAATCATGTAATAATCTGAGACGGAGCTCAGAACAATAGCCAAATTAGCCGCCATGTTGGGGTCAACAGAAACCAGAAAATACATGATAAATGTTTCCTTTGATGAACTTCATCAGAATGCAGTCCTAGGAATCCCAGGTCCACAATAAATGCTTGATTTGTTCGATAATGTCCGTTATTTATGTCCAATTAGCTACTTTGGTTAGCGCCTTTGGTAAACAATTCCAAAGTCACAAAGCGACTCCACTATAACGTGACGAAATGTCCAAAAGTTCCGTAACAGTCAGTAGAAACATGTCAAACGATGTACTGAATCAATCTTTAGAATGTTGTTAACATCTTGAATAACGTTCCAACCGGAAAATTAGATTGACTTCAGAAGAGCGATGGGATGGACATCCTACTCATGTGAAGGCGCATGGTGAATGCGTGATCAGCTCGTGGCAGTGATTACTCATTCCTGTCTCCTTCGGCCTCCCTTCACATTAGAGTCATCAGACAAAGTTCTGTTGACTGTTGACATCTAGTGGAAGCCGTAGGAAGTGAAAACTCATCCATATCTCGCTGTAATTTCAATGAGAGCTTGGTTGAAAATCTGCGACCTCAGAAAAAATTCAAACAGGAAGTGGAACTTCTCAGGTTTTTGCCTGCCATATGAGTTCTGTTATACTCACAGACATAATTCAAACAGTTTTAGAAACTTCAGAGTGTTTTCTATCCAATATGAATAATAATATGCATATATTAGCAACTGGGACTGAGGAGCAGGCCGTTTAATATGGGCACCTCTGTGCACCTTTCATTCAAGCTACTCAATCCTGCCCCTGCAGCCATAAGAAGTTAAGCAATATTCTTGGGATGTCTGGTGTGAACTGCTCTCGAGGTCATGCCACAGCATCTCAATCGGGTTGAGGTCAGGACTCTGACTGGGCCACTTCAGAATATGTATTTTCTTCTGTTGAAGCCATTCTGTTGTTGATTTACTTCTGTGTTTTGGGTCGTTGTCCTGTTGCATCACCCAACTTCTGTTGAGCTTCAATTGGCGGACAGATAGCCTAACATTCTCTTGCAAAATGTCTTCATAAACTTGGGGGTTCACTAGGGGTTCACATACTGTTTCCAACCCACACTGTGAATGTTAAAATGATGTATTCAATATAGACGAGAAAAATACAATTTGTGTGTTAATAGTTTTAAGCACACTATGTTTGTCTATTGTTGTGACTTAGATGAAGATCAGATCAAATTTGATGACCAATTTATGCAGATATGCAGGTAATTCCAAAGGGTTCACATGCAAGAAAAAGTAACTGTAGTCCTTTAAAATATAGTATTTCCCACCGTAAAGCACGGAACTGGCCAAAATGCAAATTCCTTACGTTTGAGTTATGTTATAATTGTAGTCCTTTAAAGGAAGGGTAGTCCTTTAAAAAAATGTCAACCCCTATTATTTCACACAAAGTCCATATAATGTATTTGATTTGTTGTTAAGCCAAATTTTAAATAATTTAGACTTGCCTAAACAAAGGTGATGAATACTTATACAATTACTATTTTAGTTATTTAATTTGTATTAATTTATAAAAGTTTGTAGAACTGTTAACTTTGACATGATGGAGTATTTTGTGTAGATCAATGACAAGAAATTACAATTAAATCAATTTCAATCCCACTTTCTAACGCAACTAAATGAGAAAAACGTTCAAGGTGGTGTGGACTTTCTATAGGTACTGTTTTATTTTTAATTATCTGGTTGACTTTCAATTTGTGTGACTGACATAGAGCTGCACAGCATAGGGAATGAGATGGGGAATAAGCAGGGCCATGGAGAGAAGACTGGAGGCCTGTCCAACTGGCTCATACTGCAGACAGAAAGAAGGGGAGAGATGGATTCTCTGAAGCTGTGCGAGACAGTGACCATTCAGATTGACTCCCACGCTCATTTCATTCCGTCTTCTCCTTTCTCTCGCTTTCCTCATAATGATTGATTTGGAGAGTATTTTTTGGGGGTCACGCAGTAGCTGTTTCCTGGCGCAGACCAAGTTCACTCCTCCACTACAGGGATTTCTGTCTCTGTCCCTCTCTCTCTTTCCCTTCACAAACCAAATAGACTAACATCCAAGCACACATCACTAACATCCAAGCACACATCACTAACATCCAAGCACACATCACTAACATCCAAGCACACATCACTAACATCCACATTCTTTCTCTCGCTTTCTATTTGACTTTCCCCTATTCTCTCGCTCCCCTCCCTCCCTACGTATCATTAACCAGATGTGTAACACAGCTGGGGTCTCCCTAGCCATGTGAATCACACATACATTTAGTGTGGGCGATCAATCTAATTATTACTGCAGTGCTGCTGTTCTCCCATGTCCACAGCAGCTGGCTAGAGCCCAGTCAGCCCCCCCCCCCCCCCCCCCCCCCCCCCCACACACACAGTCCATCTGGGGCTGGATGGGGCAGTGCAGTGGGACCCAGAACACAATAGTAAAATGTCTGAATTCCCCTTCACTCCACTCCAGTGTTGAACTGTCCTACTATCATAGTTTCTGGCAGCTCTGTGTTCCTGGACAATGATGTGTGTTTGGCTTGTCTGTCAGTGAGGGGGAGGCATTTCCTTGGTTTTGATCGCTTTGATAATGAAATGCCATGTTTATCCTTCGTACTCGGAGCCAATCTAGTAAATGTTTTTTCTTGATTCTTTAAAGCTGGTATTGTGTTAGGGCAGTAGTACTAGCCCATACAGCCCAAGAGGGCAGGCCTGGGCCAGATGTGTGAAACTGATCTATAGTGGGCGACTGACTAGGTGTCAACCATGACACTGTTGTGCAGTGATCCGGAACACCCTCACCACCACTTTATTTTTCCTTCTCCGGCCCACAAAGCCTCGACTCAGACGAGACGCAAGCTGCCAGCTGGTCGGTCTCCTCACATGAGAAAGGGCGTGATTCCAGAGCGCGCCAAGAAAACGTTGGGGTGCGGCCCTGCCACCCTGTCTGTCTGCAGAAGGACAACCAATATGGGTGCTACACTAGGGTGGGGAAAGTGGACTACTTTCGTCTTCTGGAGTCTAGGTTTTGTATGGTGTGTTTTGTTGTTGATGTAATCTTATGAGTGGGGTTACAGTCTGTCCTCTTTAATAAGATATTTTTTTCCCTCTTGATGTTTAATTTACAGCTGAGGTGTTGCACACAGACAGTCCATTTTATAGAGACTGCTGCTGAGAATGACACTGTCCTGTTACTGTGTTGTTGGTCAGACCTGCCCTGAAGTTAGCCTATAAGGAAGATGGGGAGATGTGGCGAGAGAGAGATGAATAGAAGGAGCAACAGATGGCTAGAAGGGGAGAGTGATGGATAGGGGGAGAGAGCGGGAAGAGAGCAATGGTTAGGGGGAGAGAGCGATGGATAGATACGGGAGAGATGGTTTGGGGGGTGCAAGAGATGGATGAAGGGACTGACAGATGGATAGATAGGAGGGGGGACAGACGGAAATTGAGTGAGGTATAGAGATAAATGGATGGATAGAGATTGAGAGAAGTGGGACGTGTGGTCAGTTCCCAGGCTTTGTTCTGTTCTCCATGGTCAGTGTAGTTAGTGTTCTACGTATCAAGTTTTACCGCGGTCCAGTATATTTGTGGACCATCACACTGACCTGGTTCCAGAGTGGCGAGGCTTGGTTTTTGATAATTTATCAATGCGGTTTGACCACAGTTTCATTTTCTACTCCACAATTAACATGTTAGCCAGAAGATAAATATTTTAACATTGTATTGCTAGTTTGCCCATACACAAACTCCTGCCCCTAGTCATAATGCAGGAAGAGCCTATGTCGCTCTGGAGAAGTGTCTGCTAAATTACTAAAATGTAAATGGTTCTGTGTGATGGGTCTCACTCCCATGGCAATGAATCATGTCTTACTCTTACAATTGTACTGCGGGGCTGGCAGTCTGTCCGTCCACCTGGCTATGAGCCTGGATCATGTCAAAAGGATTTGAATGAAGCTGTTTCTTATTGTGTGGGCATCATGTTCTGTAATGAACATCAACCACTTGTAGACCTTTGCTTTGATTCTGCCTGAATCTGATTGGGTAGAAGCGTTGCACTTACCCACAGATCTAGGATCAGCTCACGCACCCCAAATCCTAACCTTAAGGTCAAATACTATTCTGTCAACACCTGCTGTTTCTGGATGGTATGACAGTATTACTTCATCCTGCACCCTGTCCTCTTTCTCTCTCTCTACTCCTTCTAATTATTGGCAGGCATTCCTGATGTTACTACCCCACTCTGCTCCTCTCTTACTTTCATGTGACTGATGAAAAGAAGGTCTCTGTCCATTCATTCTTTCTTCAGCCCATCTCTTGCAGTTGCTGGGGTTGAAGAGGTAGCAATCCTAACAGTTTGATATTTGAAATGGCCATGTAAAATGGTATATTTTGCTCACAGATTTTAGTCTGTGGATAACAACAGCACTTGACACTTGGTGTAACTACCGTAGACACTCGCTCCACCTCTGTGCTCAGGCCAGGCAGCATGCCTGCACTTACATGGCTGTATAAGGGCACAGGGCTTGTGCTGTGCAAGAGCGATGAAGGAGGAGAGATGGAGGGAGTGAGGGAGAGCGAGCTACCATCTGGTAGTTCTTACACCATGGAATGCTTTTTGCTTTAGTAACACAAACTAAACAAGAAATTCTCACCAAGCCAATAAGTTCTCTCTCGCTATTCTTCTGTCGCGCTCGTTTGCGCTCTCGCTCTCTTTTTCTCTCTCGCACTCTTTCACTTTCTCTCTCTCCCGCAGTTCTTTTTCTTTCTCTTCTGTCTCATACATTGTCCTCCCTTGCTATGGAAAAAGGAGGGAGTGAAAGTTGTAGGGCATGAGGGATTTAAATAGATTTTAAAAGGCAAAAATTTGACAATAGTCAAATGAATATTATGAAATTGAAATTCCAGTCAACCGCACATCTCTTAAATGAGTGTAGAAGCATAGATAAAAGACAGCACAGACGTTTACCCCAGCTGTGCTTTTAAAATCTAGATGGTGCACATCTATCTTTTCCAGACACATTCTGGCAGATTCAGCCAGCTCCTCCGAACCGTTCCAAAAACGTCCTGAACACTGGAGATTAATGTTGAGTGATGGTTCCCTGGCCTCTCCAGCTAACACAGAGGGGAGTGTCGAGAGAGGAGAGGAGTAGAGAGCGGGAGAGAAGAGGAGGAAAGAGGGATGTTGAGGGGGTTGGTGCAGCTCTGTTTGAGTCATTAAATCAGGTCTGCAGTATGTCTGTCAGAGGAGACGTTAAACAAACGCCCAAGCATAGTTTCATTCCATCTACACACGCACACAACCTGAATTTTAAAATTGATTAAATTGATAGATTTTTTTTGTCACTGGCCTAAACACAATAGCGCATAATGTTAGTGGGATTGTTTTTTCAAAATGTTTAAATTATATATATATTTTAATGAAATATTAGTAAGTAGTCAAACCCTTTGTTATGGCAAACCTAAAGGTCAGGAGTAAAAATGTGCTTAACTAGTCGCATAATAAGTTGCATGGACTCACAAATACAATTATCTGTAATCTCCCTAAGTCGAGCAGTGAATTTCAAGCATAGATTCAAACACAAAGACCAGGGAGGTTTTCCAATGCCACACACAGTAGGGCACTTATTTGTAGATGGGTAAAAAAAGCTGACATTTAATATCCCTTTTTGAGCATGGTAAAGTTATTAATTACACTTTGAATGTTGTGTCAATACACCCAGTCACTACATGTGTCCTTCCTAACTCAGTTGCCGGAGAGCAAGGAAACCGCTCTGGAATTTCACCATGAGGCCAATGGTGACTTTAAAACAGTTAGAGTTTGTGATAGGAGAAAGGAGTGATGGGAGATAACTAAGGATGGATCAACAACATTGTAGTTACTCCACAATACTAACCTAATTGACAAAGGGAAAAGACAGAAACCTGTACATAATACAAATATTCCTAAACATGCATCCTGTTTGCAACAAGGCACTAAAGTAATACTGCAAAAAAATGTGACAAAGCAATTCACTTTTTGTCCATAATACAACATGTATGTTTGGGGCAAATCCAATACAACATATTACTGAGTACCACTCTCCATATTCTCAAGCACAGTGGTGGCTGCATCATGTTATGGGAATGCTTGTAATTGTTAAGGACTGGGGAGTTTTTCAGGATAAAAAAAATGAATGGAGCTAAGCGCAGGCAAAATCTTAGAGGAAAACCGGGTTCAGTCTGCTTTCCACCAGACACTGGGAGATGAATTCGCCTTTCAGCAGAACAATAACCAAAAACACAAGGCCAGATCTACACTGGAGTTGCTTACCAAGAAGACAGTGAATGATCCTGAGTGGCCAAGTTACAGTTTTGATGTAAATCTACTTGAAAAACTATAGCAGGACCTGAAAATGCTTGTCTAGCAATGATCAACAACCAATTTGACAGAGCTTGAAGAGAATAATGGGCAAATGTTGCATAATCCAGGTGTGGAAAGCTCTTAGACTTACCCAGAAAGACTCACAGCTGTAATTGCTGACACAGGTGCTTCTACAAAGTATTGACTCGGGTGTGAATACTTCTGTAAATTAGATTTCGGTATTTCATTTTCAATAAATTTGTAAAATCTACATTTGGTTGTCATTATGGGGTATTATGTGTAGATTGGTGAGAAAATAAACATTTAAATACATTTTGAATTGACTGTACCACATCAAAATGTGGAATAAGTCCAGGGGCATGAATACTTTCTGAAGACACACACACACGCTCAAACTGAACTGCAATGTGACTGTTTACTTCATCCTTTGCATGCCAGCCAGTCTTTGATATAGACACACACACAAGCTCTGTGCTGATGTGTAGTTGTTTATGCCATCTGCTGCAACTCCGCCATCCAGTGTGTTGTGAAGAAGCGCTAGGTTAGAGGCTAGTCTCTCATCCAGTGTGTTGTGAAGAAGCGCTAGGTTAGAGGCTCTCATCCAGTGTTTTGTGAAGAAGCGCTAGGTTAGAGGCTAGGCTCTCATCCAGTGTGTTGTGAAGAAGCGCTAGGTTAGAGGCTAGGCTCTCATCCAGTGTGTTGTGAAGAAGCGCTAGGTTAGAGGCTCTCATCCAGTGTGTTGTGAAGAAGCGCTAGGTTGGAGGCTAGGGTGTTATGACAGATACAGTGTTTGTTATTACCACTAGCTCATTGTTTAGTGACTGCTGCTAAACACACACTGTGTGGTATCAGAGGAGCTGTTGCTCTTCACTCTGCAGAAATATTTAGTGTGTGTACTAAGTCGACCACACCCCCCTCTGGTTTGGAGGGGGTTGGTGGGGGGGGGTGTTGGTGGGGGGGGTATTGGTTGGGAGAGGGTTGGTGGTGGGGGGGTGGTTGGGAGAGGGTTGGTGGGGATGTTGGTGACCTGAGAAATGGGATTATGCATTTTCCACCTTGCATTTATCATTGTTTCCCCTCCTGTTCTTTCTCTCTGCCTCTTTCTGTCTCTCCATCACATCTTTTGACTGGGTTTGCCTTCTCCCCCATTCAAATTCTTTGAACTGTGTGTTAGGGTGAGTGAATGTGGTTTGTGAGGTCTGTAGTTGAAAGACTCCTAACTGCAAACCAGGACAATAGCACATCTCTTGGGGTCAGGGTTAGGTTAGCCTAGTTGCTAGTCTGTTTTATTTTTGTGATTTTTAAGCTGAACTCTCACAACCCCCTTGACTCTTGGGCTGTCTTTCGCAGTTTCTCTCCCCCTCTTTCTCTCACTATATTTCTGTCTTTCCCCCATCCTTTATTCTCTCTCACCATCTTCCTCTCCATGGTGCCTCTGGGTTTGGTTAGTGTTGGGCTACACTGTGTTGGAATTATGTGACAACTCCTTGACTCTCTCCTCCCTCTCCCCCTCATCTTTCTCTCTCTCTCTCTCTTCCCCCCTCCCCCTTTTCTCTCTCTTTCTCCAGATATCCGTCATCCAGAGGAGGCATCTCTACTGCGTAAACCCCGCGACCCCAAGAAGAAGAAGAAAAAGCTGGAAGAGGCTGAGGAGGAGGCTCTGGAGCTGGAGGGGCCACTACTCACCCCTGGATCAGGTAGTAAGTTCCACTCATTTATCTCAAACTCAGTCACCCCTTGCAGGCCTACCCTGAACCCCATCTCCAAGAGCCTTCTGGAGAATTCTGTTAACACTTCCACTCCTGGAATGTCCAAGGTGCAATAACTTCTTCCCGGTCCAATAACAGGTTGAATAGCAGGTTCCTCTGGCTTCCATGGAGCATATATCTACCCTTCTATCAATATCCACCTATAGGGTTTTAAAAACAAGTCGACACAGTGCCAAAACACCAAACAAATGTGTACGTGCCCAAATAAGAATGTGAGTGAGGAGCAGCGGTATGATATGATTTGCGGACTCTGGGCTCCTTACTCCTTGGCAGGGAGAGAGGCAATGGTTGGGATTCCTTGCATAGTTGGTCACCATGCCATTTTATATCCAAACCAGGCTGCAGAGCTTGAGCTACACCAGCCCCTCTTCCTCCCGCCTGTTAGTCTTGTCAATAAATTAGCTACACTGATGTGAGGAAGGAGGAGGAACACTTGGGGCCATGCTGTGGTATCTATGCAGCGTTAGTTAGCTTTAGCAACGTTGGCTAAAGCGCTTTGAATGGTCCTCATTGTCCTAAAGACCCAGCCCAGCCCTGCCCCACCCCTACCCTGTAGCTACTTGGCCCGGCATCAGACACACACAGACACACACAGACACACACAGACACACACAGACACACACAGAGACACACAGAGACACACAGAGACACACAGAGACACACAGAGACACACAGAGACACACAGACAGACACACAGACAGACACACAGACAGACACACAGACAGACACACAGACAGACACACAGACAGACACACAGACAGACACACAGACAGACAGACACACAGACAGACAGAC
>NC_052321.1:28734006-28964006 GCF_016432855.1 Salvelinus namaycush
TTTTGTGAAGTGCACCAGTCCCTCCTGCAGCAAAGCACCCCCACAACATGATGCTGCCACCCTCGTGCTTCACGGTTGGGATGGTGGTCTTCGGCTTGCAAGCCTCCCCCTTTTACCTCCAAACATAACAATGGTCGATATGGCGGCTTTTTTATGGCGGTTTTGGAGCAGTGGTTTCTTCCTTGCTGAGCAGCCTTTCAGGTTATGTCGATATAGGACTCGTTTCACTGTGGATATAGATACTTTTGTACCTGTTTCCTCCAGCATCTTCACAAGGTCCTTTGCTGTTGTTCTGGGAATGATTTGCACTTTCGCACCAAAGTACGTTCATCTCTAGGAGACAGAACGCGTCTCCTTCCTGAGCGGTATGATGGCTGCGTGGTCCCATGGTGTTTAAACTTGCGTACTATTGTTTGTACAGATGAACACGGTACCATCAGGCATTTGGAAATTGCTCCCAAGGATGAACCAGACCTGTGGAGGTCTACAATTTTTTCTGAGGTCTTGGCTGATTTCTTTTGATTTTCCCATGATGTCAAGCAAAGAGGCACTGAGTTTGAAGGTAGGCCTTGAAATACATCCACAGGTACACCTCCAATTGACTCAAATGATGTCAATTAGCCTATCAAAAGCTTCTAAAGCCATGACATAATTTTCTGGAATTTTCCAAGCTGTTTAAAGGCACAGTCAACTTAGTGTATGTAAACTTCTGACCCACTGGAATTGTGATACAGTGAATTATAAGTTAAATAATCTGTCTGGATACAATTGTTGGAAAAATTACTTGTGTCATGCACAAAGTAGATGTCCTAACCGACTTGCCAAAACTATAGTTTGTTAACAATAAATTTGTGGAGTGGTTGAAAAACGAGTTTTAATGACTCCAACCTAAGTGCATGTAAACTTCCGACTTCAACTGTAAGAAAGAGCGGGATAATTATACTTTTTTAAACATGTATTTAACACCATATTTTTGGTATTAAACAGTCTCCATATACTGTACTTTTTCAACTGGTACAGGGAGCCCTTCAGACAAGTCTTGAGAGGCCTGTGGGCGTCCTAGAGCACAACAACTGACATGTACATGTACAACCGACATGTACATATCATTGAGTAGCCCCAACAGTTTAGATGCTATGTTGGCAGATCGGCTGTACCGACTTCAGACGAATCTTCTGACACTTGTGGAGGTCTTAGAGCAAAACCGTTGCGGTGGATCGAAAGCAAAATAACAGATATTTCTAACTCTAACTGACAGATTTTTATGGGTATTTTTCATTATGCTAATTAGATTTCCACAGGGTCGCGGACATCAACCTTAAATAATGTTCTCTAAAGTAAGAAAAAGTTTGGACTAATTTTTAGAATAAGTTCCTTTTTACACAGCTTATTTGACAGAGCACAAATATACTGTGTAGTATTTATGACTCCAACCTAAGTGTATGTAAACTTCCGACTTCAACTGTATTTATATCATATTTATATCACTGCTGATACTTTAAAGTTTGAAGAAATGAATTTGTTCAAAATTGTTGAACTATTGTCTTTTTCTCTCTGAGTCAACTACTAACCACATGTTATGCACTGCAGTGCTAGCTAGCTGTAACTTATGCTTTCAGTACTAAATTAATACTCTGATCCTTCGATTGGGTGGACAAGATATTAGTTCATACTGCAAGAGCTCTGATAAGTCTTCTGGAAGTCGTCAAAATTACTGTGTAAGTCTATGGTAAGGGTGAGAACCATGAGCCTCCTTGGTCAATGTACCCAGAGGAGGTTGAAAAATATCTGTCCTCCGGGCTACACCATTGTGCTACCCAAGAAAGTGCTGTTGAGGCTACTGTAGACCTGGTGATGTGAAAATATTTGGCATAGTTTTAGCCAAACTTCTTTTCATGTTTCACTATTTAAATTTGTATTCAATTCACTGAGTAGGATGGTACTCCCCTTTTTCCTCTGAGGAGCCTTCACTGTGCCAGAGAGAGCTCTATCCAAGGATGAAAACAACATTTTCACAAGACCTAGACCGCCAAACGCCTAAAGGCTCGATGAAAAACGCTGGCAGAACTACTCCTATAAATAGCTGGAGGGCAGAACAGTGAAACAGATGGAAGAAATACAATATACGAGAAAGATATGAATTGTAATGAAATCCAACCTAGAGAGATAAGATGAGCGAGTTGTGCCAGCTGAGGCTCATAGGCCCAGACCGGCTCAGCTAGGGAGACAAGAAAGTGAAAGTAGAGTTTTGGTACAATATTGGGTATTTAGTGGAGGCATATGTCTACAAAGATAAGCTTTGGCTAATAACTGTGTCCCTAATAAATCCATATAAATATTTACAAGTCTTTGGGTGGAAATAAAATAGCCTACTGTCATTTATTGTGATATTTCAGCTGAAGTGAAGAACATCAGCTCACACAGTATACATAGTATGTGGCATTCAAAATGATTTCCATAATAAATTGTTCATACTGACAGTATTTACATAGTTTCTGCATCATAGAATGAGTTGTGTTGAAGGCAAAATGTTTTGTGTCAGTTAGCATTACAATAAAAATGACTAAACGAAGTAAACAAAGGTGGGTCTTATTTATTTGATCAACACAGCGGTGCTATGGGAGAAGTAGATCTATAGACTACGCTTGCAGAAAAAAAGGGTTCATAAAGGGTTCCTTTAGGGCTGTCTCTTTGGTTCTTCGGTTCTACCTAGGGATCTCCTTCAGGGAAATCCAAAGAAGCCTTTATAGTTCTAGGAGTGTAGGAAGGACAATATGTTCCCTCAGTTTGCCTCAGCCACAGGAAGTGACTTATTTACTCAATGACAGATTGAGTAAAAGAAGGAGATAAGCCACACCACAAGTCTAGACTGTGGCCTAGCTATGGTCAAACTGAGTGGAAATTAAACAGGCTTTCAGATACCAAATACTGAGTCCAAATCGCGTTTTAAAAACATGACTTAAAAAACGAAATCCTTTGCAACATTAACCTATTAAAAACAGTTCTGTAGCAATGAGGTTTGTGCAGTAGGCTATTGGCCCAATACATTATCGCTGCATATTGGCTATGCTCGAATTGCCCTGAAATTTTGAAATTATATATATTTTTAAATTGTATATGATCACGCTGGTAATAGATCATTTGTTGTGTTACTTGTGAGGCACCGCTGAGTGAGCATAATCATTTGTTATTCTTTTACTTTACCGGACTGATGGGGAGGGAGGAAGCCGAGGTGAGGCTGCCTCTCTTCCAACTGATGGCGAAACTCAAGTCACACTGCATTATTTCTGCTTCATGCACCAATTCATTGTTGTTACTTCTATGACCAGAGAAAGTGAAATATTCCTTAATATTACAAAAGACACAATCAGCAAGCTTATCGAAACACTTTTCTATACTCATTCATTGCAGCTGCAGTGCTGGTTGTAGTGTGTGTGGAAGTAGGGAGCACACGTTTTATGGCTTATAAAAGAGTTAAACAAACTGTTGACAGTGATGAATAACAACTTAAACATGAACTTACTTTTAAAAACAGCACCTATTTGTTGTATTCATTGAGTCTCTCTAGTCATGATTTTAAAAGTTTGGAAATCTCACAGTATCAACTTTATTGTGCGCTTGAGGCTTCATTTTTACAGCCTATGGCTCGAAGAAACTGTGATCTGAGCTATCTGATTGGCCAGCGTTCGGCCTATTGGTGCACTAGATTTGCTCTTTGGGCCTGCCGGATATGCAGAGTTCTACCTTCAGACACATGAAATGGATCAAAATGGGAACACTTTGCCTTCCCGGCGCTAGAGCTGCTAAATCAAATGCACCTACCGCCCACAGCGCTAAACCAAAAAACAATTTGGAACTGAAATGTTTGGTGATTGACTACGAATGCCTTGGAAATCGGCCAGTCGATCGCGATCGCCGATTGGTGACCACTGCTCTAGAAAAAACCCTCTGTTTCAATCATAGGCCTGCACCAAAGGTTTTGCTTTCAGAACTTCAGTAAAAACAACAATACCAGAACAAAGCATTGGCTTCCCATTTCACACTGCAATCATCACCAGTACATTGGGCTGTGAGTGGACTCTGAAGAATGAGAGGCTATGCTGTGCAAACAGTAAACAAGCTTCTGTTCCCACCTCATTTGTTCAGATAGAACAGAGTTAGTTAGGAATACCAAACTAACTTTTCTCTCTACAGCTTTAGGCTAAGTGTCTCTGAATAGTTCCAAGGTCGCGTTCAAGGATCTGCTTCACTCTGTAAATCTATGGTGGAGGGAGAAAAGGGGTTTGCTCACTAATTCTGAAATGCTGGTTTTATTGAATCGTCAAGGTTATTGTTGAAATTGAGGATATTTCACGATAAAGAATATAGTTAGCTCAGTTGCCAGGATTTGAGCATTATTTTTCTCTCATACAATACCCACTTCACTTTAGCTATTCAGTGTTTATTTGTCAGTATCAAAGTACAGTATACCATATACAGTATTTATTGTGCACCGACGTTACAGGGAAAAGCAGGTACAGCTGGAGGTCAGTGAAGGCAGAGCTGAAGGAAGCAAAAACATCCTTGAAAGAAGTGGAGAAAACCTCACAACACTAAGTCTGCTGTGGATGACCTATGTTCCATTACACAGTAAAATGTTACTCTAAAAAGCATCAATGAAGAGTTGAAGGTGCAGCAAAAAATAAATAAAAACAATAGGTGTGAAGTAGAATATTAATATGAATGCATTATTCATCCATCAGAATGAGCATCCAAATATATAGGAGGGTCGATTGACACCATGCAAGGACGATAAAGATTTCGCAGTTTGTCAGGAAATGGGTTAAACATCAGGCTGCTCGATACTCCCACGTTTTACGACCTGCAGTGGTTGCCTATGGCTACGTCCCATTGACTCGCAAAGACAGATACAATCACCCAGGATCCATTGCGACGGGGACTCAGTCAGCACCCAGCACCCACTTTGATGTGTTCTATGTTACGTTCTGTGTTCTCGCCTCTAAGGGCGGAAACATCAAGCACCAGTAAACACTGAGGAAGCAATGCTGTAAAGAGGCCGGCCTCTTCTCAACCCCTGCAGTGAACATCATCTATTTATGGAGACCTGCCAAATAGGGTTACATCAATTCCACTCTGGAACTTTGATATGCCAGTAGAGTATTTGATTTGATTTATAAGGATCCCCATTAGTCAACGTCAAGGGCGACAGCAAGTCTTACTGTGGTCCGACGTATAACAAAAACTACATTACAGACAAAAGACTTTACAATTTACATCCATTTAAAAACATTAACATGTGTGTGTGTGTGCATCTATTAATTACACATAGATGTCAATACATACGCACAACAAGTAGGTCACATGGGGAGAAGAGTTGTGACGTGAGGTGTTGCTTTATTATTATTTTTTAAACCAGGTTTGCTGTTTACTTGCGTTTTATAAAAGATCGAAGGGAGTTCCATGCACTCATGGCTCTGTATAATACTGTATGTTATCTTGAATTTGTTCTGGGGCTGGGAGCTGTGAAAAGACCCCTGGTGGCATGTCTGGTTGGGTAAGTGTGTGTGTCAGTGCTGTGTGTAAGTTGAATATACAAGGAGTCTTTCCTCAACTCTTAGTCAAAAGAGAGACTGGCATGTATAGTATTAATAATTGCCCTCTGATTACAATGAAGAGCAAGATGTGCCGTTCTGTTCTGGACCAGCTGCAGCTTAACTACGTCTTTCTTTGCAGCACTTGACCATATGACTGGAAAATAATAGATAAGATAAAACTAGAGCCTGCAGGACTTGCTTTGTAGAGTCTGGTGTCAAAGAATCTGAGCATTTCTTCATTACTGACAGACTTCTCCCCAATTTTACAACCATTGAATCTATATGTTTTGACAATGACAGTTTACAATCTAAGGAAACACCAAGTAATGTAGTCTCCTCAACTTGTTCAACAGCCACACCAGTGGCGACACTACATGTTATAGCTGGGACCCTTTGGATGAAAAAATCAGAGAAAGATTTTCAAAAAGTAAGTGAAAATTTAATCGCTATTTGTGAATTTATGAAACCTGTGCCGGTGGAAAAATATTTTGATGTGGGGTGCCATCCTCAAACAATGGCATGGCATGTTTTCTCTGTAATAGCTACTGCAAATCGGACAGTGCAGTTAGATTAACAAGAATGTAAGCTTTCAACCGATATAAAACACTTATATATACTTAAATGTTTAATATCCCTAATTTCTATGATTATTTATTTGAATTGTGCGCCCTCCAGTTTCACCGGAAGTTGCTAGCGGGACGCCTAGCCCTAAAATGAACCATTTGTAACGTATTCAGCTGACGCTGCACATAACTGGTCTGTAGAGTGGTAGCCATTTAAATTGCCAACCATTTCAACATGTAGCTACAGCTCCATGCTCTCTGGTCTTGCAGAGTTTAACCATTCGTGATGTCCGGATCACACCATCCGCCTGCTTGGGCTTTAGTTTTAAAACCATTTTTCAGCCATGTAGCCACCGCTTCACGCTGTCTGGTCTATAGAGATTTTCTTCTCTGTTGAAAGTTTCAGTGTCTAACCATTGCGTACCTTCCAGCTCACGCTGTCGGTCCCGCTGGTCTTTAGTTTAAAATGTCTTAATCATTTCAGCGTGTGGACGCACGTCCTCACGTCTAATGTTAATTTAGCTAGAAGTGGGTTTTATGCACTCTGGGAAAAGGGGCGTTCCGCTGACATAATGTCTGTGCTCACTTGGGTGTGGTCACTTCATATGAAAAACAATTCTCTCATTTAGAAGGCTAACCTCACATTACATCTTCTCAAAATAGTTTCATATTTAACCATATAAGTTCCACAACATCTAGATGTGAATCTGATCACTGGGAAATATACACATTCAGAGATACAGTTATGTTGTTCTACTGTCCTGAGTTACATCACAAATTAGTAATGAATTTGACATGATTGTTCTTTAAGTACCCACAGACCATTTCAACTGTTTGGATTACAGAAATATTGTTTCATTATTCAACCTTTTGATGTTAAAGTTTGGCCAAGTGTCTCTCTGTGTTCCATAGTCACACATTCCAATCTGATATTGCAGACCCCAAAGGCAGAGTTACAACCAGTCATAACTGGTGGGAGAGATAAGTGTGTGTGTGTGTGTGGGGGGGGGGGGGGGGGGTTGTTTGTCAGAGTGACCATCGGGTTCTAGATCACCTCCCTGACCAAAGCCCTTCTCCCCCATTTGCTCAGTTTGGCCGGGCGGCCAGCTGTAGGAAGAGTTTTGGTGGTTCCAAAGTTCTTCAATTTAAGAAGGATGGAGGGCACTGTGTTCTTGGGGACCTTCAATGCTGCAGAAATGTTTTCGTACCCTTCCCCAGGTCTGTGCCTCGACACTATCCTGTCTCGGAGCTCTATGGACAATTCTTTCAACCCCATGGCTTGGATTTTGCTCTGACATGCACTGTCAACATTGGGACCTTATATAGACAGGTGTGTGCCTTTTAAAATCATGTCCAATCAATTGAATTTACCACAGGTGGACTCCAATCATGTTGTAGAACCATCTCAAGGATGATCAATGAAAACAGGATGCACCTGAGTTAAACTTTGAGTCTCATAGCAAAGGGTCTGAATACTTATGTAAATAAGATATTTATGTTTTAGATTTTTATAAATGTGCAAACATTTCTAACAACTTGTTTTCGCATTGTCATTATGGGGTATTGTGTGTAGATTGCTGATGATTTTTTTATGTAATCAATTTTAGAATAAGGCTGTAACGTAACATAATGTTAAAAAAGTCAAGGGGTCTGAATACTTTCCGAAGCCACTGTACTCAGCAGTCCATTAATCAGTTGGTTTGTGTAAGTGTGTGTGTGTGTGCTGTGGGGTTGAAGCTACGAAACCCATAGGCTTGGCTCTCTCATCCCTTCCAGGCTTTTTGGAGGGAGGGTGGACAATGAGCCTGTCATAGTGGATTTAAGCAATGTCCCCAAGCGCCCCCGTCCCCCGTCCCCAGTGAAAGTTGCGCCCTTGCTTGATCCTCAGGAACTTGACCACTATCGGCTTGGGCCTGTCACCTGGGCCGGTGGTGGGTTTTCCAGTTCTGTAGGCGTCTTCAGTTTCTCCAAGATCATTTTCCATCCACAAAGATGTTGTTCCACCTTGATTGTCCCTCGAGATAACCTGTTTGGGCTAGGGGGCAGCATTTTCACATTTGGATGAAACGCATGCCCAAAGTAAACTGCCTGCTACTCAGTCCCAGTTGATAACATATGCATATTATTAGTATATTTGGATAGAAAACACTCTGAAGTTTCTAAAACTGTTTGAATGATGTCTGTGAGTATAACAGAACTCATATGGCTGGCAAAAACCTGAGAAAAATCCAACCAGGAAGTGGGAAATCTGAGGTTTGTAGTTTTTCAACTCTTGGCCTATCAAATACACAGTGTCTATGGGGTCATATTGCACTTCCTAAGGCTTCCACTAGATGTCAACAGTCTTTAGAACCTTGTTTGATGCTTCTACTGTGAAGTGGGGGCGAATGAGAGGGGATTGACTAAGGTCTCTCCCAGAGTGCCATGAGCTGACCATGCGCATTCACGTGAGAGTTAGCTTGAGTTCCATTGCATTTCTGAAGACAAAGGAATTCTCCGGTTGGAACATTATTGAAGATTTATGTTAAAAACATCCTAAAGATTGATTCTATACTTCGTTTGACATGTTTCTACGGACTGTAACGGAACTTTTTGACTTTTCGTCTGCTCCTAGTGATCGCGCGTCATGAATTTCGAATACTGGGCTAAACGCGCGAACATAAAGGAGGTATTTGGACATAAAGATGAACTTTATTGAACAAATCAAACATTTATTGTGTAACTGGGATTCCTGGGAGTGCATTCTGATGAAGATCATCAAAGGTAAGTGAATATTTATAATGCTATTTCTGACTTCTGTTGACTACACAACATGGCGGATATCTGTTTGGCTTGATTTGTTGTCTGAGCACCGTACTCAGATTATTGCATGGTTTGCTTTTTCCGTAAAGTTTTTTTGAAATCTGACACAGCGATTGCATTAAGGAGAAGTATATCTTTTATCAATGTTTATTATGAGTATTTCTGTAAATTGATGTGGCTCTGTGCAAATTCACGGGATGTTTTGGAGGCAAAGCCAAATGTAAACTGAGGTTTTTGGATATAAATATGAACTCGAACAAAACATACATGTATTGTGTAACATGTTGTCCCGGGAGTGTCATCTGATGAGGAATATCAAAGGTTAGTGATTCATTTTATCTCTATTTCTGCTTTTTGTGACTCCTCTCTTTGGTTGGAAAATCACTGTATGCTTTCTGTGACTAGTTGCTGACCTAACAAAATGATATGTTCTGCTTTCGCCGAAAAGCCTTTTTGAAATCGGACACTGTGGTTGGATTAACGAGAATTTAATCTTTACAATGGTGTCGAATACTTGTATGTTTGAGAAATTTGAATTATGAGATTTCTGTTGATTGAATTTGGCGCCTGCAATTTCATTGGGGAACCCCGTTCCCAGACAGGATAATCTGATGTCTCCATCGTTGTTATCATGAATTCACATACAGAACTGATGTCCTCTCTCAAATGACTTACATATTGATGTTGTCTTGCCGTTCTCCTGTTTAAACTCATCGAGCTAACTCTGGGAGAACTACAAACTGTTCTTCAGGTCCTGGACCTCTCTGGTCAGGTCATCCATTATTTTATTAGTGGACTCCACCAGTATTTGGACAAAACACTTGAAGCTATTTACTTGTTGTTGTAACTGCATGTAGAACTCTTTTTGTTCGTTTAAAAGATCCTTCACCTGTGATAGAGAAACACCACTGTCCTCAACGGTACTCACGCCGGCTTTGGTGTTTGTCATGGTAACAACAGTAGGTTACGCTGTTACTCCTCACAGTTCCAGACAGGGCAGGTCACAGGCAAGATTGAAAACAACAACAACAAACAGCAGGGGTCTAAACAGCCACAAGCCCCGGACAATCCGCAGTCCCAGCCATAATGGCTAACCACATTGCAGGCTGCATTCAAGCCTTCAAGAAAACCCTGCTAGCTTGATAGGCAGCTAGCTAGTAGCTAGGCTAGCTCCTACGCAAAACAGCTCCTCAGACCCAGCCTTGGTCAGCAGGATCACTGGACAGATAGTAGCGGTCCCAGCAACTGATACCAACCGCGTCGCAGGATCCAAACTCAAATGGTAGCTAGCTTGTAAGTGACGACAGGAAGTGACGAGTGAGGGGAATGATATTATAGTATATTGTTGAACAATGTATTGACAAATATGCCAAATTAAAAATGTATATTTCCAATATTCATGTTACTATTTTTCAATTTTCATATATTAATGTAAGAAAATGTGTTACATCTGCTCCTGCCACGCCCTCTACTTCTCATCCTGAGTCTCCCTAACCTGCCGCCACTCTCCCAGTGCACTCTCCCTCTTCCTCTCTGTGTGTGTGCATGATTGTGTGGGCGGAGACAGGTGTGCTGGAGGCAGAGCAGATCCCCACGAGCTGCAACCTGTTCCATAATCAAGACCTCTACAAATACTCAGCCCTGCCACTTCCACGCTGCCAGATCGTAACCTATGCTCAGTCGTTCTGTGGTTTTTAGCCATTTGTTCCTGCTTAGATCCTGTTGTCGTGATATGCCTGCTTTCCCTTGCCTGACGCTGTTTTCCTCTCCGCTACAGTTCTGCCTGCTCGGACTTTGGCCCACGTCTCGTCAGTCCTGCTACTCTATCCTGGACACATACTCCTCTGCGTCATAGGATTCCTCTCCGGACCTGCTTACCCAGTCCCAACTCCCCTCGCTCCAGCCTCAGCCTCCTTCCGGGCTTCCTGCAAACCGCCGACCTTCCCCTGGCCTGCACCCCATCTTCTCCATGTGTTTAAATAAATACCGTGGTTATCTCATCCCAGTCTCCTCGTCTGCTCTTGGGTTCACCTGTTCCGCTCCGTGTGACAAAATTGTTATTGAAAACAAAATACTACTCATACTGCTGAGCAAGCAGTAAAGCTTAATATTTCTGCTCTGATAGAGAAACTATCACACGTGAAGGATCTTTTAAACAAACAAAAATAGTTCTACAAGCGGTTGTTACAGATGAAACATTATAGTCTTAAAGGAGGCCTGGGTAAGGCCAAAATGTCATAAATATACCAACTTTAATTCATATTTCTCAATTATGCTTTTAGATACCAATGTCACATACTGTACATGTTAAAAATAATTTCATCCAAACTTGGAACATTCTATGGATTGCATTTATTTAAAATACAAAAAAAAATCATGTTTTTTACTGTATGTCCTGGTTTCGTGAGGAATCACTCTAGAGCTCTCGCTGTCTTCTTCTTCATTAACAATACCCCGGCATCAGCTGCCACCTCCTCCACTCTCATAAAAGAGTGAGCTGCTGTAGCCTATGAGGAGAGCTTCATGAAATAGTGAAATGAGAACACTGGGCGGCATGAGTTTTACTACCACTCCGACCTGCAGTTTGCCTTCCACAACAGAGGCAGTGCAGAAGAATATGGGTTGAATCCTTCACCTTGCTCAACAGATTGATCGCCTTGGCTAGGTTATCAGATTTGTTGTGCAAACCAAGAGAGGAAAGAGTTTAAGTGTTTGATATCCCCCTTTTAAGTATCGCTATATTTTGTGATAAGTCAGACTTTGATATCCACTATGATGTTTGCAAAAGGACTGCAACGATGTTCAAATTAAGTCAATTGTGCCATGCCAAAAGTCTTACACTGAAAGATAAGTTGCTATACTGAGGTTTGCTGAACATGTTCTTCCTAAGGATCACAGACTTCAAAGAAAGGTGCCTGTCTGCACAGAGTCAGGGAAAAGGACTGGAGGGAAAGTGATTTGTAGGGAAAAAGTACAGAATACCCATTATTACTTCCTTCAAATCTGCCATTAAGCATAGACAGAAAAATGGCTCGGAAGTTTGAAATCCAGACGTTCTGCATGTGAAGACATCACGTTGCATTAACACGATTACGCAAAGGGATTGCATATTATATATGCAATAGAAAGAGAGAATTAGCCTCCCGAGTGGTGCAGCGATCTAAGGCACTGCATCGCAGTGCTGAGGCGCCACTGCAGCCACAGGTTTGATCCCAGGCTGTTTCACAGCTGGCTGTGACCAGGAGACCCATGGGGCGGTGCACAGTTGGCCCAGCATCGTCCGGGTTAGGGGAGGGTTTGACCGTCCGGGATTTCCTTGTCTCGTGACCTAGCGACTCCTTGTGGTGGGCCGGGCGCCTGCAAGCTGACTCCGGTTGTCAGTTAGATGGTGTTCCTCCGATATATTGGTGCAGCTGGCTTCCGGGTTAAGTGAGCAGTGTGTCAAGAAGCAGTGCGGCTTGGCAGGGTCGTGTTTCGGAGGACGCATGGCTCTCGACCTTTGTCTCTCCCGAGTGCATAGGGGAGTTGCAGCAATGAGACAAGCTCGTAACTACCATTTGGATATCACGAAATTCAGGGGGAAAAGGGGGTAAAAGTAAGAAAAGAAAGAAAGACAGAATTATATCATATCAAGAAGAGATAGACACCTGGTGTCTCTCTCTCTCTCTCTGTCTCCGGGTAATAGGAAAATTATCACATATCACTGAGCGATTCAGTCCTCTTTCTCTGGTTTATCTTCTTCTGATGCTGTTTCCATTAGAGGGGTCCTTCACAGGTCACATACCTGTTGGATCATTTTACCAGTACCCTGCTAGATGGTACAGAGAGGGGAGCTAGGTATCAACAACTCCCAAATGTGGTGTTTATATCTCTGAAAATGATGCATTGTCCTATATTTATACAAGGCTAATAATGATAGTGACAGTGGGAGAGAGGTGGTCATATAATTTCGCTGAGGGTAAATATTGAAGTGATAGTCAGCCCTTCCTCTCTCCATTCTGCAAGCTGATGCAGATATGAATCAGATATTAATTTGCTGAGACTCAGTAATGGGAGGAGAGACTCCATAAGGTACAATGAAATGGACAAGAAACAGGCACAGTCTCCATGCAGGCAGTACTATAATGATAAATTCCCATAGCCAGCATGAACAGGGCAGGCAGCCTGAGAGATGAGATGTTGGTGGCAGAATATAGCAAAGCCTGGATTTGGATGATGAGGAAAATCTTATATAGAATCTTATATCATGGTTATATGTACTGCAGTAGGCCAGAGACAATGGATGACAAATCTCAGCCCAATGCATTTGTCAAGGCATGACATCTCAGCCATGATTGACTACCATATCCAATGAGTCTGTGAAGAGCATTGTTAAAAAGACCTGCTCTTATTTAGCAGTTACCGTGCCTTCAGAAAGTATACACACCTCTTGACTTTCCACATTTTTTGTGTTACAAAGTGGGATTAAAATATATTTAATTGTCTTTTTTTAAATGTTATTTATCATCTACACAAAATACTCTTTAAACGTCTGAAATCCCGTTAACGGGATCGATTTGACAACAGCCAGTGAAAGTGCAGGGCGCCAAATTCAAACAACAGAAATCTCATAATTAAAATTCCTCAAACATGTAAGTATTATACACCATTTTAAAGATAAACTTGTTGTTAATCCCACAGTGTCCAATTTCAAAAAGGCTTTACGACGAAAGCATACCATGCGATTATGTTAGGTCAGCGCCAAGTCACAGAAAAACATAGCCATTTTCCAGCCAAAGAGAGGAGTCACAAAAAGCAGAAATAGAGATAAAATTAATCACTGACCTTTGATGATCTTCATCAGATGGCACTCATAGGACTTCATGTTACACAATACATGTATGTTTTGTTCAATAAAGTTCATATTTATATCCAAAACTCTCAGTTTGCATTGGTGCGTTATGTTCAGTAATGTTTTGCTTCCAAAACATCTGGTGATTTTGCAGAGAGCCACATCAATTTACAGAAATACTCATCATAAATGTTGATGAAAATACAAGTGTTATGCTTGGAATTAAAGATATACATCTCCTTAATGCAACCACTGTGTCAGATTTCAAAAAATCTTTACAGCGAAAGCACACCATGGAATAATATGAGTACAGCGCTCAGAGACCAAAACAAGCCATACAGATACCCGCCATGTTGTGGAGTCAACAGAAGTCAGAAATAGCACTATAAATATTCACTTAACTTTGATGATCTTCATCGGAAACAACTCCCAGGAATCCAGTTCCACAATAAATGTTTGTTTTGTTCGATAAAGTCCATCATTTATGTCCAAATACCTCCTTTTTGTTCGTGCGTTTAGTTCACAAATCCAAATTCACAAGGCGCAGGCACATAGTTCAGACAACAGTTCCATTACAGTTCGTAGAAACATGTCAAACCATGTATAGAATCAATCTTTAGGATGTTTTTATCATAAATCTTCAATAATATTCCAACCGCACAATTCCTTTGTTTTTAGAAAGGAAAAGGAACAGAGCTCGTGCTCACGGCCGCGCGCGAGACTTAGCTCATGGCATTCTGCCAGACACCTGACTCAAACAGCTCTTATTCACTCCCCCTTCACAGTAGAAGCCTGAAACAAGGTTCTAAAGACTGTTGACATCTAGTGGAAGCCTTAGGAAGTGCAATCGGACCACATTTTACACTGTATATTGGATAGGCAACTTGAAAACCTACAAACCTCAGATTTACCACTTCTTAGTTGGATTTTTTCTCAGGTTATTGCCTGCCATATGAGTTCTGTTATACTCACAGATATCTTTCAAACAGTTTTAGAAACTTCAGATTGTTTTCTATCCAAATCCACTAATAATATGCATATCTTAGCTTCTGGGCCTGAGTAGCAGGCCGTTTAGTCTGGGCACCTTATTCATCCAAGCTACTCAATACTGCCCCCCAGCCATAAGAAGTTAATGTCAAAGTGGAACACCAATTCTCACTATACATTTACAATAAAACACTTGATTAGATAAGTATTCAGCCCACTAAGTCAATACATGTTAGAATCACCTTTGGCAGCGATTAAAGCTGTGTCTTTCTGCGTAAGTCTCTAAGAGCTTTCCACACCTGGATTGTACAACATTTGCCCATTATTGTATTCAGAATTATTCAAGCTCTGTCAAATTGGTTGTTGATCATGACTAAACAACCCTTTTCAGGTATTGCCATAGATTTTCAAGCAGACTAAATCAAAACTGTAACTCGGCCACTCAGGAACATTCACTGTCTTCTTGGTCAGCAACTCCATGGTAGATTTGGCCTTGTGCTTTAGGTTATTGTCCTGCTGAAAGGTGAATTCACCTCCCAGTGTCTGGTGGAAAGCAGACTAAACCAGGTTTCCTCTAGGATGTTTACTCTTTAATATTGTGGAGTAACTACAATGTTGTTGATCCATCCTGTGGTTTTATCCTATCACAGCCATTGGCCTCATGGTGAAATCCCGAGCGGTTTCCTTCCTCTCCGGCAACTGAGTTAGGAAGGAGGCCTGCATCTTTGTAGTGACTGGGTGTACTTATACACCATGCAAAGTGTAATTAATAACTTTACCATGCTCAAAGGGATATTGAATTCTGCTTTTTATTTGATTAATTAATCTACCAATAGGTGCCCTTCTTTGTGAGCCATTGGAAAACCTCCCTGGTCTTGGTGGTTGGTCTTTGTGAAATTCACTGCTTAGCTGAGGGACCTTACAGATAATTGTATGTGTGGTGTACAGAGATGATGTAGTCATTCAAAAATCATTTTAAACACTATTATTGTACACGGAGTGAGTCCATGCAACTTATTATGTGTTTTTTCTTTTTTTTACCCCCTTTTCGTGGTATCCAATTGTTAGTAATTACTATCTTGTCTCATCGCTACAACTCCCGTACGGGCTCGGGAGAGACGAAGGTCGAAAGCCATGCGTACTCCGAAACACAACCCAACCAAGCCGCACTGCTTCTTAACACAGCGCGCCTCCAACCCGGAAGCCAGCCGCACCAATGTGTCGGAGGAAACACCGTGCACCTGGCTCCCTTGATTAGCGCACACTGCGCCCGGCCCGCCACAGGAGTTGCTGGTGCGCGATGAGACAAGGATATCCCTACCGGCCAAACCCTCCCTAACCCGGACGACACTAGGCCAATTGTGCGTCGCCCCACGGACCTCCCGGTCGCGGCCTCCCGGTCGCGGCCCAGAGTCTCTGGTGGCGCAGCTAGCGCTGCGATGCAGTGCCCTAGACCACTGTGCCACCCGGGAGGCCATTATGTGACTTGTTAAACACATTTTTACTCCTGAACTTATTTAGGCTTGCCATAACAAAGGGTTGAATACTTATTGAGTCAAGATATTTCAGCTTTTCATTTTTTATTAATTTGTAAAACCTTTGAAAAACATAATTCCACTTTTACATTATGGGGTATTTTGTGCATGCAAGTGACAGAAAAAAACTCAATTTAATCCATTTTAAATTCAGGCTGTAAGACAACAAAATTAGGAAAAAGTCAAGGGGTGTGAAAACTTTCTGAAGACACTGTTCATCACCCATATTCTAATAGTTCTTCTTAAACACTCACTTCCGTGAGCTGTCAATGCAAAGGACTCATCTCTGACCTGAGGCCAAGCAGGAGCTCAGCCAGCTGAACCTCCAGTGACACAGGCTCGTACCAGCACGCCACGCAGGACCAGTGAGAAGATGCAGGAAAGGGAAGGCTCAGTATCTACGACGAGGAGTAAATGACCCCCATCTATCACCAAAATCGAATCAACAACCTATGCTTCAACGTAATCAAGACAAAGGAGATGATTGTGGACTACAGGAAAAGGAGGACCAAGCCCGCCCCCATTTTCATCGAAGGGGCTGTAATGTAGTGGAGCAGGTTGAGAGCTTCAAGTTCCTTGGTGTCCACATCAGCAACAAACTAGAATTGTCCAAACATACCAACACAGTCGTGAAGAAGGCACGACAAAGCCAATTCCCCTCAGGAAACTAAAAAGATTTGGCATGGGTCTTCAGACCCTCAAAAGGTTCTACAGCTGCAACATCGAGAGCATCCTGACTGGTTGCATCACTGCATGGCAGGGCAACTAACTGCTCAGCCTCTGACTGCAAGGCACTACAGAGGGTAGTGCATATGGCCCAATACATCACTGGGGCTAAGCTGCCTGCCATCCAGGACCTCTACACCAGGTGGTGTCAGAGGAAGGCCCTAAAAATTGTCAAAGACTCCAGCCACCTCAGTCATATTCCGCATGGCAAGCAGTACCGGAGCGCCAAGTCTACGACCAAAAGGCTTCTCAACAGTTTTTACCCCCAAGCCATAAGACTCCTGAACAGCTAATCAAATGGCTACCCGGACTATGAGCCTCACTACTGTTATTTTTAACTTTTTAAAATGTATTTCTTTACTTGTCTATTGTTTACCTAATACCTATTGTTTACTTAAAAACTGCACTGTTGGTTAAGGGCTTGTAAGTAAGCATTTCACTGTAAGGTCTACACCTGTTGTATTCGGTGCACGTGACAAACTTTTATTTGAATCAAATCAAATCAAATTGTATTTGTCACAATGCGCCGAATACAACAGGTGTAGACCTTACCGTGAAATGCTTACTTACAAGCCCTTAACCAACAATGTAGTTAAAGAAATAGAGTTAAGAAAATATTTACTAAATAAACTAAAGTAAAAAAATTCAATAAAATCAGAAAGTAACATAACAAAATTACGTAACAATAATGAGACTATATACAGTCGGTACCGGTACCGAGTTGATGTGTGGGGGTACAGGTTAGTTGAGGTAATTTGTAAAGTGACTATGCATAGATAATAAACAGCAAGTAGCAGCAGTGTAAAAACAGAGAGGGGAGGGGTCAATGTAAATAGTCCGGGTGGCCATTTGATTAATTGTTCAGCAGTCTTATGGCCTGGGGGTAGAAGCTTTTAAGGAACCTTTTGGTCCTAGACTTAGCGCTCTGGTACTGCTTGCCATGTGGTAGCAGAGAGAACAGTCTATAACTTGGTGACTGGAGTCTTTGATCATTTTTTGGGCCTTCCTCTGACATACCTAGTATATAGGAGATCAAGAAGCTTGGCCCCAGTGATGTACTGGGCCGTACATACTACCTTCTGTAGCGCCTTATGTAGGAGTAAATGAGACACATAAAGGCATAGGACAGCTGAACATTAAAAAACAGACCACACGAAGAGAAGAGACACATAGTCTGCTGATTCCACTAAAGGCACACATACCAGAGAAATATGCACTTAGGGCACCTGGACACACTAGACATATAGTCTGCTGATTCCACTAAGGGCACACATACCAGAGAAATAGGCACCTAGGGCAACTGGACAGACTAGACACATAGTCTGCCCATTCCACTAAGAGCATACATACCAGAGAAATAGGCGCCTAAGGCAACTGGACACACTAATGATAGAAGAGACACATAGTTTGCCGATTCCAATAAGGGCACACATACCAGAGAACATGCTGAGGCACTGAGTTAAATACAGGGCTAAGTCATAGGTCTATAGGATAGATGGACATATATTATTTTTAAGACAAGCACGGGTCTGGCCACTATTATAATCTAACTGAAAGCAGATATGGGCGTTAGTAGGCGTGAACAAGCAGGAAGCCTGAACTAAAAAGATAATGATGACAGGAAGAATTAGGGGAAGTATGCTTATTTGCATATGGGGTGGACCCATATGCTATTTGTGTATAAATGCTGGAGCCGGGGCTGGGAAGCGGGGTGTGTGTTCCGCGGGCCATTCCGGCTTTGATATACTTTGTATTAAAAGCCTAATTGATTTCACAAGTTCTTGTCAGCGTTATATTTGAACCGATTGTCTACGACATAATTTGGCGAGCTTAGCCAGGAGGGACAGGGACTGCGGAATGGCGTTCAGGGCTGGAGATAGTTTCTTTGGACAATCTTGCAAACAATATGGCCACAACTATAAAAAGGTAAGCTTGTTCTTACATAGTTGAAATGTTTGTATGGATTGCTTCAGAGATCCTGTCTCAGCGAGAGGGGCGCCATGTAAGTCTCTCTTTCAAATTTCCTAAAAAGAAACCAGTAAATACTAAAGAACTTTTGAATTCAATGAATTTGCATGTATGTGTAATTTAGGGAATTGTATTAAATATAAATGTATGCGCATGTATAGAGACTGAGTGAATAGGCGCTGTGAACTTTGCTTGTGTTGGGGTGTTTAACGGAGCGGGCAGGTGCTCGTTCTGATCGGATCGTTCGAATGTGTAGCTTAAATAATGCGGTTGTTTGCGCTATCTGGCTGAGATGGCTGGCTATAATGTGGGACAGCCCATACGGTCAAAACAGATAATGTAGGTAGAAAATCCTGTGATACCTCTTCAATAAAATTAGTAGAAGGAATGCTTGGACAGGTTACTTATGAATAACGGCTCTAAAAATAATAGAGAACTGCATAAATAAGTAGTTAGGAAGCCACGATACCGCCCTTTAAAAAAGGAACATTTTTAAAGGGGTCTGCTTGGGTGGGATATTCACGGCAGGACGGTCTGTGGGTGAATATTTAGTAAATAAATATTTCATGGCTACCGCCCCAAACAGGGGGACTGAACGGATGAATATTTAGAAGGCAGGAAGAACGTTGGCCCGATTGTGCGGCGTTCAACTGCAAGCGAAATCCTACGAATAAGAAACGCTCCGTCTAGCTAAACGGGGGTTTGTAATTCAGTAGGTCACGCCACGATATTGCTCTAATATAAAATAGAGATCAGTACGGGGTGGGTGAATATGATATGAAGACAGGCTGATCCGATTAGACAGTAGTCTCGTCATATTGTAGAAATCCTAGCAGTCTAGGCTTATGTGGAGGAAGTGAATTAAGTCAAGAAAGAAAGACTGTAAGTTGTTTTGAGGTAAAAACAATGATGTGATAAAGTGGTAAGAGACCGCGGTAAGAATAACAAAAAGGTGTCAAAACAAATAATAAATAAAAATACTTAAAAAGGCGTTAACCGAATAGTATAATACGGATAGAGCAGTGGGTAACAAAAGAGAAAACAGAATCGCCAATAAACTGAAATTGTACTATAACGTTAAAACGAATCTAGGTTAGCTAAGATAAAGAGTGATAAATAGGTAAAATCCAGGACACATTAAGAATTCATAAACAGTGTAAACGGAGTAAGGGGAAAAAACAGGCGCTAGTCACTCTGTGGTCACAGAAACTACGGTCTAAAAATAGTCTGAAGGGCAGAGAGGGGTGTAAAAAATACTGAGGCTTGCCTCACTACTAAATTGACCATAGGATCAAACAATAAGAATATAGAGTAGAGGTAAGAAAGTATAGACAAAATAAATAAATAAAGGTAAAAGTAAGACGTTAGATAGAGATCTTAACGGAGCGGGCAGTGGTCCCGTGTGGCTCAGTTGGTAGAGCATGGCGCTTGCAACGCCAGGGTTGTGGGTTCAATTCCCACGGGGGGACCAGGGTTCAATTCCCACGGGGGGACCAGGATGAATATGTATGAACTTTCCAATTTGTAAGTCGCTCTGGATAAGAGCGTCTGCTAAATGACTTAAATGTAATGTAAATGTAATCTTAAAAATTGATTAGAACTGTAATAACAGAACAAACCAAACGAATAAAATGAATAAATAATGATATCTGTAAAGGGAAAAACACAGTGATATTTGAAGTACTGTACTAGAATAAGACATTAAGTCATCTGTAGTATTCAGAAATAATGTCTGTACTATATAGAGTAGGCTTTGATAAGAGAAATTAAGTGATGTGACAAATGAATTATTAATTGGAAAGGGGATTAGCTCTACCTCGGAAAAATAGTAAATAAAAGGTGTATAATACATGGGAGTATTTAGGAAAAATAAATAAATAGTGGCATGAAAACAAAAGGACTGTTTCTCCATAGCATAGAGAGATGAGGGATTTTTTAAAAAGCCATGGAGTCACTGAAAGAAGCGCACATTAGTTCTACCGAATTCGGATTGAATATGAAAAAACTGGATAATGGGGGACGCCATTACCCGGTAACATTCTATCATCAGAAAATACATTACTATAAAAGACAAATGTGGTTCCACTCGTCCTCGCAGACGTGCGGGTGATTAGCAGAACTATTGACAATATCTAAGAACCTATAAGAAAATAGCTCCCTGTTTTGCATATGGTGATCTCGCGTATGGGGAAAATTAGTGTAAGGTGACACTAGAACTTAGTGCAATAGCAGGAAATGACGCTATACAAGAGTTTGTATCCTTGTCAAAATAACAAACAACTAATTGGTTTGAGGTTAGTAGGTATGGAATTTTCACTTGGCGGTGTATAGTCTCTGATTGATCAATGAGTGGTTTATAGAGATTACAGTTTATATGTGATGAAAAAAGTATTAGATCATGTTTTTACCTAACTTCTAGTAGAGTATCGATGGAATTTTAATTGTTAGACATTCTATACCGCCATTCTCTGGAACGGTTAAGACGCATATAGAATAAAATCTATGTATAAGTAATACTATTGTTTTGCTGATTAAAAGGTAACATTGTGAATATTAACGATATGTACACTTTCTTTTCCAGAAAAAAAAAAAAGGGTTTTAATCTTCTCTGGTCAAAATGTCATTGGAGACTGCATTACTGTGGAAAGCAGTTAGTTAAAGTCAGCCGCTTTAAAAATAAAAATATCTGGATAAGGCTAAAAATTGGAGTTCTGGATAAGAGAGTCCAGTCCCTTTGTGATATTGGCCTATGGTTCACTAGTAAGTACACCATGTACTGGGAATGAATATGCATTAGTAGATTTATTGGAAGGGTTTTTTCCAATTCAGTTTCAAATTGGGTATGCAGAAGGATGGAAACATTTTTTAAAAATGTATTTAAGTTGTTTCTAAAGAAAGGGGAGTGGAAACATTTGAATGGTGTCAAAATGCCCTGAATCCTAAGAATTTCCTGTGAAAGACTGATCACATTCACTAGAAATTGTTGGAACAGGTGGGATTTAATTATAAAATAATTAAGAAACACCAGACTCTATTCAAAGTGTATAATTACTTTGAAAAAATATCAGTTCCCTGGGGTTATGGTCTTTGGGTAAATACACAAATGTGCTTTGTTCATTCTGCATATAAAAAGTGATGAAAGTTACTCCAAAGGGTTTATTGGAGTGTGGGTCTCTGTGAGGGTTATGTTGATAAATACATCATCTGTAATTCGTCTGAGAAATCACCAGTAGAATAAGGGAGTTATCATGGAAGGTGACGTCAGAATGCTTTAAGTCATGGGAGAGAATATCACCACAAGTGGGTGTGGAGCTCAAACCCACCCTAACCGATTGAATAGTGAGGGACAACTGTCTCATGACCTGTGAACTGTATCTAAAAATAGACATGCTAAAATTATATTTGTTGGGAGAATAATGACTTAAAGGAATTGGGGTACTGACCTTTTATTACCAGGCCACTCATGAGAGAAAAACTGAGACAAAAGGGCTATTGGGAAAATAGATAATACTGGTAATAAAAGTGTTTAGTATAAATGTTAATTATTAAAGGGATGAAGTGTATTGAATAGATAAGGTCAAATTTGAGTTAAAGTAAACACTAAGGACTGTTATCCTGAATATTGGGTTGGAAAATGTATTTAAAAAGAACTGTTTAGTTATTTGGATATAGAACTGTTTAAATTTAATAGGCCTAGGGAAGCTCTGGAAACTAATCCTGAGACAAGGTGGTTGACAAAACTTACAGAATATTAGATAAGGTTTTTTGTTTCTTTTGTTTTATAATGTCATTGGAATTGTAATGATAAAAATGTAATAATATAATTGAATAAAAAGGTAGTCTGTTGTGCGATGATACCCAATGATGAAGAAGAAAGAGACCAACAATAACATTGGCATAGAATGAAACGGATGGACGTTTTCCCCAGGTTTAATTACATTACAAATAGTGGTAATATTGCAAATGTGCAATTATTATTATTATTTTTTTTATTTTTTTCTCGTTTGGTCAATTTATTTTTGTTTTGAGGAACATAAGGTTGTGTATATGTTCCTGAGGAGGGACTGATACTGATATAAATGATATATAAATTGATTTAAGAATGTTTTAAGTATGTATCAAACAATGGCTGTTATGGGTTAGAAAAAGTGTGACTACATTGGGGATATGAGGGGAGTCATAAATGAAGGTAATGGTAGTGAAGGGGTGTTATTTCTAGAAACTATGTATAAAAATAGAGATAATTCACAGAAAAGGAAAGACAGCTGGCTGTGTAAAATATAGGGACAATTCTAAAGTAAATAGAACAATTCACATATGGTAAAATGGTAAAATGGTAAAAATAAAATAATGATAAAATGGTAAAAAATGGTAAAATGGTAAAAATAATAAGTGGTGGCATTTTGAACACTAGAGCAAAAGTTTAAGAAACTTATGACTTAGTTTTGTTAGGATTGGATATTAATCCAACTGGAAGACAATTGACTGATTACATGTTATTTTACAGCAGTTGCTGTAGGGACCATCATTTGACTATCATTATGAATATTTCTGTGGCAGGAGGCCAGGTATTGAGGCAGAATGTTTACATAGGGTTGTTATTAAAAATTAAGATTTAGTGATCTTGCTATAAGAAGAAAGTCTGTTGTCAGGAAATAACCCATGTGTTAGTGTGTATGTCCTCAGGAAAAAACAGCCAGAAATGGAAGGGTTTGGGCTGCATTCTGGAGACTGAGTGTACATCAAGATACACCAGGCTGGTGGTATACTTCTTACAACACTGCAGTGGTAAAGATCTTCATGTCTCTCTTTGGTGGGTGCATAAGTCTCACGAGAAGTGAGGTCCAGCTGAATAATGGGTGAGCTTGAAAACACCATGACAGAGGACGTGGAACAGAGAGAGAGAGAGAGAGACTAGATTCCACTATAGACATACTGGGTTGAGTTTGGGGGCTACTTGTTTCATTTTTTAATGCATCATGTGAAAAAGAATAGATGATAGGATATTATACTCTAAACAAACATGTTAAAGGAATTGATGTGAAAGCATATACAGTGTTGAATTACGTCAAGAAGAGATAATGTTGATTAAGGTTATGCACATGATTATCAGTTGAAATGGAGCAGATGGGAAACTAAGTAAAAAATGACATGATTTGGGAACACCTCTCAGAACCTGGGGCCAAAAGGGGAAGACTGGGTGGAAGCATGAGGAAGCTTTTTAGGGCTTTTATTTTTGTGGAGTCCAGCAGAAAAGTATCCTGGAGGCATAGAGTCAGGTGAAGAGAGAGTGGGAATTGTCATGGTCTCAGATTTCAGTTTTCATGAATATATTTATGCATAACACATAACATTGTCAATACTGTTATGCTTTGGCTGTTGTTTTCCAAGTCTTATGTTTAGGAAACAAGAAGGAGAGGGGTTCGTCAGCTTCAGCTGGAATGTCAGTTTGTTGTGTGATGAGTGATGGAAGTAAGAGGACGTATGGTGCAATCATAGAACAGAGGCCATAAGTCTCTAAGTATGAATGCCTCACAGAAAGAAGGCAGAAACCTGAACCAGGACGAGAGGTTCCGCGTCTGATGATCCAAGGGGACCAGAAGGACCTCTCCCAGTGACACCAGGAGATCTAGTCCACGTTCGAGTGTTCCGGAGGAAGTGGGATCCACCGAGGAGAGAAGGACCCTATGAGGTGGCCAAAGCAACAAGAACGGCCGTCCAAGTGAAAGGAAGCCAGACGTGGTACCATCTGAACCACTGCACCTGAGTCCCAACAGAGAGAAGGACACAACCATATAGAGATGAGGACACAGAGGATGCTGATTCACCAGGGAGGAGCCAAGAAAACAGCAAATCAAGTGAAAGCCAAAATGTGACAGGTGCACCGACTAATGCACCCAGAAGAGGAGGAGAGGCCTCACAAGGAACAGAATGAGAACATCTCTTCCCTAAAAATTGAAACCCTTCCAGATGGAAACTAAGTCCTGCCTGAGGAGGGAGCCTCAGGTGAAGAAAGAGGAGGAAAAGTCCCGCAAGCTGAAGAAAATGGGGATTTCCCCACAATTGACTTTTCGGCTCTTGAATGGTCTCCTTTAGACAATTGAAGTTAGAACAACAAAAGAATAATGACATTGACATAACAGAAGTAACAGTGAATGCTAGTATAGAAACAACAGACTCATGCACAATCAAGACGTATGGTGGAAGCAGGAAGAGAAGAAAAGAATCAGCCGAACAATCCAAAAAGACTGACAAGGTTAGAATCTCTGTTCCACCTCAACTTATAACAGAAGCAGGAGAACTGAAGTCTATCTCAATCATAAGGATCAAACCCTTACCGGAGATGGCACTCTGTGGATGGACCCATTACCAAACAAAGGGACAAGTTGTTTGGGATCCGAAAGGATGTGACCTGACATTAATCAAAGAAAAAGACGAGAGGGTGCTCATCATGAATCAGATTGAACCAGTTGAAGGTGAAGAATTAATAGTTGAAATAACAAGAACAACAGTGACCGAAGGGAGTAGCACCACGGTCATTAAGATTGATCCTACCCCTGCACCTGAACAGGAAGAACCTGTGACAACAACAAGGGTGGCGGCTGCTGTGACGACCACAGTAGCTACCACTAAGATGACATCGACCTCCCTTACCAAGCAGACCACCGTACCCACAAAGCAACCTGAGACATCAGAGTCAGGAGAATTTTTTACTGACATTTGGAACTTTCTGATAAACTCTAATGATCTACCTCAAGATAAGAACATTGAAAAAGCGACAGAATTAGATATATCAGAATCAGAACCACTCAAGGACACCACACGAGAAGGAGTGACGAATGAGTGATACGAATGGGCTAAGTATATGGCAAACAAACACAGAATGGATAATTGTATTTTGTGTAGAAAATCACCTTTGTCTGATCTTTTAATAGTCTCTGAACCAGCATCATTTAAAAACTGTGTAAGTTGGAAAAATGACCATTGTACCAATAGAAAGTATTCTATTCCCTTGTGTGACATAGAATGTAGGATTGCTATGGGTAAGCACTAGGGGTAAAACTATGTTGAATGAGACCATGCTGGGAATAGAAAGTATTCTATTCCCTTGTGTGACATAGAATGTAGGATTGCTATGGGTAAGCACTAGGGGTAAAACTATGTTGAATGAGACCATGCTGGGAGACAATGATTGTGCTGCCTATAACATTAGAACTGAATCAAATGGACCTCAATTAGACAGAAGTACTGTGGTTAAAGGAAAATATGAATGTTTTTACAGCCATGACACCGAAGGAATTGATGTAGGAAACACCACTGTAGAATGTGATACTATTTGGGTGCTAGAGACTACGGGAGTACGTAGAAATAATGATAAAGGGTTGATAATGAATAGAAAAGGGTTGTGTGGTAAAATAACTCAGGTTGCACCATCTCTTACTATGTTGAAAAATCAAGACAGAGGTATTGCTGATTGTTCTTTCCACACATTCAGAAACTAACTGTTGAATGTATTGTCTGATGGATGGATTGGTCCCTTAGTTAGAGCAATTAAATAGGTTACTATTATTAAATCACCCCATGATGACTATGTTAAACCTAGAGTTAAAAGGGCTTATGGGAAGGATCTTGAGGTATACCTTAATGCAATTGGACTGCTTAGAGGTGTACCTCGGGATTTCAAGGCCAGAGATGAGGTTAAATCAGGATTTGAATCTATATTCTTGTGGATAACACCAAATAAGAACTTAGAGTGGATTAATTATATATACTATAACCAACAGAGATTCATTAACTATACTGACTTGACTCTAACGGCGTTGGGGGAACAGGTACAGGCTACCAGTAAAAAGACTTGGCAAAATAGACAGGCTCTCAATTGGCTCTTAGCGGAGAAGGGTGGAGTTTGTGTCATGTTTGGGGATGACTGTTGCACCTTTATTCCCAATATTGCTATGGCCAAACTCAAAGGATTACGAGCAGAAGTAAAGGCTAATGCTGGTTTAGACTCTCATGTATGGGATTGGTTGGACCTAGCGTTAGGAAAGTGGGGAGCCATGTTTGCTAGGATGGCCATCATGTTGGGAGGAGGGTTATTGGCTCTGGGTATTGCATTTTGTTGTGTTATACCCCTGGTAAAGTCAATTGTGGTTCAGACAACAGTTAAAAAGATGTCTGTAAGGAGAGATGACCCTCCTGTGGTGATTGATCCTGTACCGGGAAGCCCAGGCAATTATACCAATAAGTATGGAAAGCCTTGCAATGCGGTTGGAGGACCTCTTGACTGCCCCTTTGGTAACCCTAACTGTCTCTATGAAGTGATTGGGGGGGGGGTGGTCATGCGTGTCACGATTTTCGTAAGGATGGTTTCCATGTATATGTTCAATTACCCAGTTCAGATGAATGTTTACTTATACATGTCCACAAAAAGTGTCATTTGCGTCACAATTGCAAGTGGTGTACAAAAATTCATGAGGATGGTCATAACCATCACCCAGAACCTTTTTTCTGTGCCAAGTGTCAAAGAGGAGATTGTCTTATTTGTAAGGATGAGGACTGTGCTCCTAGATAATGGGGTTTTAGCATTTTTATTTTTCCTAATGCTTTGTGTTCTTTGTATGTTTCTTTGAATTTTTAGATATATATCGATGAACATATATATTTTCTTTTAATTAAAGTTAGTTTTGCCTTCTAAAAATAGGATCATTTTACAAAAACATGTTAGGTAACAGAGGGTATTCCGGTTACAAGTGTCTATGGACCATGTCTTTAATCATCTAAGGTTGGTAGGTGTCTGCAAGGGAGGATAATGTTGAAATGTTTGGTCTAGTTAGGTTTTCTTTAATGTTTCTGATTGGATCTTTTACTCCTATTTCACATTAACAAATTGGAGATGTTTGGTCCAGTTGGTTTATATGTTTTACTTTGTTTGTTTATTTTCATAGGTATTCTCATTTACCATTCCAAAGTCATATTTGCATAATGTATGTGGCTAATTAGCCCCAGAGGAGGGATTTGTAGGAGTAAATGAGACACATAAAGGCATAGGACAGCTGAACATTAAAAAACAGACCACACGAAGAGAAGAGACACATAGTCTGCTGATTCCACTAAAGGCACACATACCAGAGAAATATGCACTTAGGGCACCTGGACACACTAGACATATAGTCTGCTGATTCCACTAAGGGCACACATACCAGAGAAATAGGCACCTAGGGCAACTGGACAGACTAGACACATAGTCTGCCCATTCCACTAAGAGCATACATACCAGAGAAATAGGCGCCTAAGGCAACTGGACACACTAATGATAGAAGAGACACATAGTTTGCCGATTCCAATAAGGGCACACATACCAGAGAACATGCTGAGGCACTGAGTTAAATACAGGGCTAAGTCATAGGCCTATAGGATAGATGGACATATATTATTTTTAAGACAAGCACGGGTCTGGCCACTATTATAATCTAACTGAAAGCAGATATGGGCGTTAGTAGGCGTGAACAAGCAGGAAGCCTGAACTAAAAAGATAATGATGGCAGGAAGAATTAGGGGAAGTATGCTTATTTGCATATGGGGTGGACCCATATGCTATTTGTGTATAAATGCTGTAGCCGGGGCTGGGAAACGGGGTGTGTGTTCCGCGGGCCATTCCGGCTTTGATATACTTTGTATTAAAAGCCTAATTGATTTCACAAGTTCTTGTCAGCGTTATATTTGAACCGATTGTCTACGACACTTACGGTAAGATGCAAAGCAGTTGCCATACCAGGTGGTGATACAACCGGTCAGGATGCTCTTGATGGTGCAGCTGTAGAACTTTTTGAGGATCTGGGGACCCATACCTGAGGGGGAAAAGGTGATGTCGTGCCCTCTTCACAACTGTCTTGGTGTGTTTGAACCATGACAGTTCGTTGGTGATGTGGACACCAAGAAAATTGAAACGCTCAACCTGCTCCACTTCAGCCCTGTCGATGTTAATGGGTGCCTGTTCCGTCCTCCTTTTCCTACAGTCCACGATCAGCTCCTTTGTCTTGCATACATTGAGGGAGAGGTTGTTGTCCTGGCACCACACTGCCAGGTCTCTGACCTCCTCCCTATAGGTTGTCTCATCGTTGTCGGTGATCAGGCCTACCCCTGTTGTGTTGTCAGCAAACTTAATGAGTGTGTTGGGGTTGTGCATGGCCACACAGTCGTGGGTGAACATGGAGTAAATGAGGGGACTAAGCACGCACCCCTGAGGGGACCCAGTGTTGAGGATCAGCGTGGCAGATGTGTTGTTGCCTACCCTTACCACCTGGGGCGGACCGTCAGGAAGTCCAGGATCCAGTTACAGAGGGAGGTGTTTAGTTTCAGGATTCTTAGCTTAGTGATGAGCTTTGTGGGCACTATGGTGTTGAACTCTGAAACAAGTAGGTATTACAGACTCGGTCAGGGAGAGGTTGAACATTTCAGTGAAGACACTTGCCAGTTGGTCCACGCAGGCTTTGAGTACACATCCTGGTAATCTGTCTGGCCCTGCTGCTTTGTGAATGTTGACCTGCTTAAAGGTCACACAGTCATCCGGAACAGCTGGTGCTCTCATGCACGCTTCAGTGTTCCTTGCCTGGAAGCGAGCATAAAAGGAATGTAGCTCGTCTGGTAGGCTTGCGTCACTGGCTTTCCGCGGCTGGGTATCCCTTTGTAGTCCGTAATAGTTTTCAAGCCCTGCTACATCTGAAAAGTGCCAGAGCCGGTGTAGTAGGATTTAATCTTAGTCCTGTATTGACACTTTGCCTGTTTGATGGTTCGCCTGAGGGCATGGCGGGATTTCTTAATAGCGTCCGGATTAGTGTCCCGCTCCATGAAAGTGGCAGCTCTAGCCTTTAGCTCGGTGAGGATGTTGTCTGGCCTCCGGATTGGGATATGTACATACGGTCTCTGTGAGGACGATGTTGACGATGCACTTATTGATGAAGTCGGGGACTGAGGTGGTATACTCCTCAATGCCATTGGATGAATTCCAGAACATATTCCAGTCTGTGCTAGCAAAACAGTCCTGTAGCTTAGCATCCGCGTCATCTGACCACTTCTGTATTGAGCGAGTCACTGGTGCTTCCTGCTTTGGGTTTTGCTTGTAAGCAGGAATCAGGAGGATAGAATTATGGTCAGATTTGCCAAATGGAGGGCGAGGGAGAGCTTTGTATGCTTCTCTGTGTGAAGTAAAGGTGGTCTACAGTTTTTTTCCCTCTGGTTGCACATGTGACATGCTGGTAGAAATGAGGTGAAACGGATTTAAGTTTGCCTGCATTAAAGTCTCCGGCCACTAGGAGCAGTGCTTCTGGATGATTTTTGTTGTTGTTGCTTATGGCCTTATACAGCTCATTGAGTGCGGTCTTAGAGCCACCATCAGTTTGTGATGGTAAATAGACGGCTACAAATAATTATCTTGGTAGATAGTGTGGTCTACAGCTTATCATGAGGTATTCTAGCTCAGGCGAGCAATACCTCAAGACGTTTTAATACCGTATTAGACATCGCGCACCAGCAGTTATTGACAAATGGACACACAACCCCACCCCTCGTCTTACCAGACGTAGCTGCTCTGTCCTGCTGAGGCACAGAGAAACCAGCCAGTTCTATATTATCTGTGTCGTCGTTCAGCCACGTCTCGGTGAATCATAAGATATTACAGTTTTTAATGTCCCATTGGTAGGATAGTCTTAATCGTAGATCGTCCAGTTTGTTTTCCAATGATTGCATGTTGGCCAATAATACGGAGGGTAGTGGTGATTTACTTACTCGTCTGTGAATTCTTACAACGTACCCCGCCCTCCTCCCCCTTTTCCTCAGTCTTTTCTTCCCGCTGATGACGGGGATTTGGGCCTTGTCTCGACAAAGCAGAGTATCCTTCATGTCAGACTAATTAAAGAAAAAATATTTGTCCAGTTCGAGATGAGTAATCACTGTTCTGATATCCAGAACCTCTTTTTGGTCATAAGAGATGGTAGCAGCAACATTATATACAAAATGAGTTACAACAATGCGAAAAAACAAAAATAGCACAGTTGGTTAGGAGCCCGTAAAACGGCAGCCATCCCCTCTGGCGCCATGTCTAAGGATCAGACGCCTCCCCATTGGAGGCTGACCAGTCCTCACGTCCCCTTTCTCAGGCACCTTCTCGTTCACTGCCAGCTGCTGTAGCTCATAGTCAAGGTGTTGCTGCAGATGTACGCTCTGCTGCTCCACACTACTCTCATCAGCCTAAAGTTGCTCATCAGCGCCTCCGTCAGCATGACCCCTCAAGGATGCCATCAGCATCAGAGTTGTCATCAGCCTGGTCCCTGCTGTGGAGTCGCTCACAGTGGTGCTACAACCGTCTCCAGGGCCACCAAAGTATCCAGTCCTGAGACTGCCCTGATGTCTCCAGTCTCAGTGTCCTCAGATGACACTGTGCCGTGGGTAAAGATGACTCCTGCTCCACCTCTGGGGACCTTACCTGCCCTCAATGCTGAGGTCCTCCAGTTTCCTGTTTGTGGGCAGAGGGGGTGGACACCACCAAATCCACCACCAAATCCAGATGGCTTCCCTCTTCCAGAACTGCTGCACAGCCTGCAATGGTCTCCGATCGTCACTCACCCTGGTTTGGTGACACACACCTTCCTAACGGGGTGGTGTGCTGCACCAAAGAACAAACCCTGTTTGGCCAGACACCTATGCCCTACGTATCTTACGGGGTGTCCAGACACTCACAAAGACTGGACTTTTCCTTTTCTGGCTCCTTCACAGCTCTACCTCCCTGTCCTGGCGGATAAAACAGACTAGTGGCCTTATGTCATCCTCTTATGCCAGGCTTTTGTTTAGGGTTCACATTTACCCAGTATATGTAGGGGTGACTACCTCATAAAGCTGGTTGAGAGAATGCCAAGAGTGTGCAAAGCTGTCATCAAGACAATGGGTGGCTACTTGAAGAATCTCAAATATATTTTGATTTGTTTAACACTTTTTAGGTTACTTTTTTGATTCCATTTGTGTTATTTCATAGTGTTGATGTCTTCACTATTATTTCACAATGTAGAAAAAAGTTAAAATAAAATAAAAACCTTTAATGAGTAGGTGTTCTAAAACTTTTGACCAGTAGTGTAGGCTGTAACACAACAAAATGTGGAATAAGTCAAGGAGTATGAATACATTCTGAAGGCACTGTAGATCAAAACACTTGGGTGAACTATTGGAATCATAGAAATATAATGATTTATATTAAAAAGAAAGTGAAGAGGAGCATTCTTTTTTTTGGAACAATCTGTTGATTGCATTTGACCTAACAGAACAAACATGCAAAAATAGTGAATCTAATAGCGAGGAGGAGAAACTGAAAAAGGGGAGGTGTGGGGGGTTGGTCTGTGTGGGAAGCAGCCCCAGGTGAAGAAAATAAAATGGAGTAAATGTAGCCAGATGGTAAAAGCACATGGCTGTATTAATTTATTTCCACTAGATGGCACTGTCCCTTTAAGAGAACAGTAAATAATGTGTGAAAAGTGTTATGGGATTGACCAGCACCATGTGTAAGAGTTAGAGTGAGAGCAAGCAATTACATTGGAGAGCTGTTGTAATCCATTGTGGGTCCAACATTACTTTAGATGGGTAAATAATAGGGTTCTGCGGTATCCAGATTTCCATACCCTCATACCTGTGCCATCCCAGGATATACAGTATTACTGGTAGTGTACACAAGGGGCGCAAATATATTTTTCAAACGTCAAAAAAGACCCCAAAAAGCCAGAATACTAACAAAATGATAACAAGTACTAAGGAATCCCCATAGCGGATGCTAGGTAAATGCTAACGAGCTCATGCGGACATTTACTACTAAAACAGACAACCTAGCTCATAAAGTTAAGCAAGTATCTGAAAACGCAGTTCGCAGCACGGACAAAACAAATATTAGACAGCAGTGATCCAGGAGGGATTCCTTAATCCAGGAGGGATTTGTCTCTGCTGCTGTTATGAAGAAGCCGTGATCTTGCAAGCTAAAGTTAGCCACTTAGCTAACATTAGCAAGATAGCAAAACCCAGCTGGAGAGAATTTATTTGGCACAACTTAGATAGTTAACTTAACAGTTATAAGATATATAGATGGGAAATATTAGTAGTGAAGTGTAACTTAATCACCTCCCTTAAATTGCACTGCAGGAGTGACTCACCTCACGAAGCCCCCATTTTGCTCTGTGTGCTTCTTTGTAAACAAACACACGTGACAGGCTCAAAGAGCTGTTTTAGGAAACTAGTACAGGTAAACTTCGTAATGAAAAATAATCTGACAGGCAAAATGATGAACGCGATCTGTTTATCTATTACCTGCACAAGTTGCGTGCAGGTATTTATTTAAAAGTACTAATATTAAAATGTATATATATTTTTTACAAACAGTAGTGACGGTATTAGAAAATCATTCTGATGGTATTTCGAAATTCCCCGGGATACGGTATATATAGTATACCAGCCAACCCTAGTAAATAATACATTTTTATCTTACACTCGTACCGAAATATGGCATATTTTGCATCATCTACAAAGTGTAAGAGTTTGTTTTGTGATATTTATGCCAGATGCTCATGTTAGACATTATATTTTCAGATTGTCACATAAAGTGTTAGCTTCTTGCCAGCTGAATGCTAGTGCTCTCAGAACCACATTGTGGAGTTGGTAAGATTATTTGAAGCGTGAGTAATTTTCAGAATGGCATTCTGTTTCATGTAAAGCTTCAGGGTTTTGTATTTTGTTTCATTTTTTTATTGTAATTTATATTGTGATATGTCGTTTTCCCCAGTGCTCTATGGGTTAGATGAGGATCTAGTGTTCCATCTGGGGTTAGGGTATCACGTGGACAGTGTGTTTGTAAGTATTCATATTGTTCTATGACAAAATGCATTTGTATTTTTCATGCAAGATATAATTTTGATAATGGACATCTTGTACTCAGATATTTGAACTGTTAGAAAGTCTATTCTAACTGTGACCATTGTGGTCTGTAATTTCTTCTGTTTTTTTTATAGAAAGCAGAGCCACTACCGTTTATGCATTTTACTTTGTACTTATTGTACTCAGATTGTTTTTATGCACTTTACTAAACAGAGTTACTTCACTTGATTGTGATTTAGACTGAACTTTACATTATGGAGACTTCACCTTGTGGTGATTTCCCTCATACATTTTCCTATTTTAAATTTAAGCTTCAACAGAATAAATAACCACAAATACGTTTTTGTCCTGTGATGGGTTTACGTTCGTAAGGCTACATAAACTATAAAAAACGACGTTACACGCGGCTGAGTGGTGTTATAAAATATTGCATGCGATATGAACCCCTTGCGATATGGATATTGCAAATGTAAATATTGTGATTTCGATGTGAATTAGATTAACTGTGCAGCCCTAGTTGACCCAAAGCTGGGGGATGAGGAGAATGTCTCTACCCAGTTTGTCAGCACAGACGAGCGTGAGGGGATGCCCAAAGGGCTGATTAGTGCTCCCTGGATTGATGAGAGTCTGTAGAGCTCTGGATAGATGGAGTCATAGGGTTCTGGATTGATGAGAGTCTGTAGAGCTCTGGATAGATGAAGTCATAGGGTTCTGGATTGATGAGAGTCTGTAGAGCTCTGGATAGATGGAGTCATAGGGTTCTGGATTGATGAGAGTCTGTAGAGCTCTGGATAGATGGAGTCATAGGGTTCTGGATTGATGAGAGTCTGTAGAGCTCTGGATAGATTGATGAGAGTCTGTAGAGCTCTGGATAGATGGAGTCATAGGGTTCTGGATTGATGGAGTCTGTATCGCTCTGTGTGTTACATCTGTCACTGGGACCTTGGCTTCGGCTGACTTTACAGGACCGGCATATTCTAGAGCACTTACATCCCGACATGGAACCACACATAATACATTAGCCCTGCATCACTGAGTGATCAATGGGAGGTCACAACTCAGTTTACACTAAATCAACGATGAGTAAATACTGTCCCTTTGGCTTAAATTCTGTAGGTTATGGTATTTATAATTTCATAATTGTGTCTATTCTAGACAGAATACATTATTATTGCTCTCAACTTAGCATTCAAGAGCCGTGGGGTTATGATTGTCGCCTATTAATCCATGTTCTGTAATGCATGAAGACGACTCTACTTTTGACCTAATGAAGTATGCCTTTTTCATTTGTAATTCAAATAGTTTATCAAAAAACAAAAAGGATGCATTGTTTGAGCACTTCTATCGAAGGCTATTTTACAATGAAAGTGGCAACTTTCAGTTACCTAACCTCACTGAACTTGAGCACTGACAAATACAGTACAGACAAAAAACAAAAAGCTTTGATTTACTGTGTGCCTGAGACCTTTAGGCTGAGGAAGTCTTGTTGGGTAGTCAGTATCAAAACTGATCTCCCTGCAATGCATAATGCAAAATACCTGTTACAAGGACAATTAACATACATTCTTTGCTTGAAGATTTACTGAATAATTTTTCCAATATATTATGTACAATGTTATCTCTGTTCAAGGGTCCCATGCTTAGTCTATTCTCTCTACATACTCTCTGTGGTAGACTACACCACATAAGTAAGTGTTACAGTAATTTAACAGTCTCTGTGGCCTACACAACCCTCTCCCCAGCCACCATCAGCCACTATCTACTGCTGGACAAAATCCACAGCTAACCATGCAGCCTGCATTAGAAAAGCTCAGCTTCTCTGGAGCTTCTATTCTCTGTATGATGGCATCAGTCATCTTTTGGAGACAAAGTGAGGGTAGAAGGTCCATTGGTTTTCAGCAGTGCTCGCCCCTACCTGGGCTCGAACCAGGGACCCTCTGCACACATAGACAACAGCCACCCTCGAAGTATCGTTACCCATCGCTCCACAAAAGCCACGGCCCTTGCAGAGCAAGGGGATCAACTACTTCAAGGTCTCAGAGCGAGTGATGTCACCGATTGAAACGCTATTAGCGCACACCCCGCTAACTAGCTAGCCATTTCATATCGGTTACATATATACATATATAATATACATTATTTTTTCATTTTAGTATTTTTTTTGGGGGGGGGGTCATTAGAGAGAAAATTGGTTGACACATTTTGCTGAGTCATCATTTCCCATTGACTACAATATATTATAAAAATGTGTCTAAAGCACAGGAGTTTGGTGGCACCTTAATTTGGGATGATGGGCTTGTGCTAATGGCTAGAGCGGAATCAGTGGACTAGTGTCAAATACATCAAACATGTAGTGTGATGCCATTCCATTAGCTCTGTTCCAGCCATTATTATGAGCTGTCCTCCTCTCAGCAGCCTCCAGTGGTCTAAAGCATGTTAGAAAACGCTCCGAAATACTCCAAACCAGCTCATATTTAATCAGAATCCAATTCTGAATGTTGTCTCTGCAAACAATTGTTTGTATTCCACTGTCACCATAAATTCACAACTGCATTTTGCTGTTGTTATCGTAAACACCATCATTCTCATGAATTGTGAAAATTAGAATAATCTTTCAGAGTCAGAGTACTACTGTATGCAGCTTTAACTAACTCACATGTTATGCATACAGTAGTATGCAGCCTGTGCTGTTCCATTGAACAGTGTCAATACCAGTTTAATTAAGTCAATCCGATCCATCAACTGAATGGCCCTTAAACTCTGAGTGGTTGTTTTGTAAATCGAAATAAAATCTTACTGCTGGCAATGTCATAAGAATCTCCCTGATTGCTAAAGTCATTTTAAGATGTCAGGCTTGAAAATCCATTCAGCCATTTTGGCACAGTGACTCACTACCCAAACTAGAGGCAACTGGTTTCAAGTGGCCACGAGACATCATGTGATCTCCTACTGCTATCTAGTAGACAAAAAAAATGCACAAACTCTGCACTTTTAAAAATGGCTGTGTTCTTATGGGAATTTGTGCATGGTTAGAGCGCCACCATTAGGGAAAAGATCTGACTTTTTTTTATCCTTTAGACATTCAAATCTCTTATTTAATTGGGGAATTAAAATGAAATACACCTAGCTATGTCTAATTGACTAATGAGTCATAATGATACTTTGAGACAATGACAATTATACAATTATAGCTTATATTACTTAACAGATGTTTGGGCCTATCAGAGCAATTTTGTTCAGCTCACCGGTGTCCTTGGATTTTCTTTACCACTATTGTGCCTAAATTCTATCCCACTTGGAGGATTTGTTTTTATATCTAATACAAATATCGCTCCACCTGAGCAGATGAATGAAAACCGCCCTGATTAAATCTGAAAACGAGCAAGTGTGGCGGAGACCAATCTGAGCCTGTCCCACACCATTTTAATAGTTTAGTACACTTCAAATGAAGCACTTTGAATGGGTTCATATGAGATCATTAGGCTACAAAAACATTTCTATTGCCTGACCCCGCAACAACATTTTGGTGCAACCAAATCATAGGCTTGTGCCACCAGCTGAAAACATTAGGAAAAAGTTAGTATGGAGCCTGTGTATACTGTCTCACATAGAATATAGAACATGTAAGTTACAGGATCTGTATGCTTTATAGTCACGAAATAGTAATGTTACTAAATTAAATATGCCAAGGTGTTAGAAGTAAAAGTAATCCAAAAGTAATTGAAATTACTACTTCATTTTTCATGTAACTAAAGCAGTAATGCACTACATTTTTCAGGTAATACACCCAACCCTCCCCACATGTCAGTAGCAATATACAGGTAACTGCCAAAATAAAGGAAACACTGACATAAAGTTTCTTAAATAGGGTGTTAGGCCAACACGAGCCAGAACAGACTGAATACACCATAGATTAAACAAGTGTCTGGAACTCTATTGGAGGGATCCGACACCATTCTTCCATGAGAAATTCCATAATTTGGTGTTTTGTTGATGGTGGTGAAAAACGCGTTCTCAGGCACCGCTCAATAATCTCCCATAAATGTTAAATTAGGTTGAGATCGAGTGACTGAGAAGGCTATGGCATATGGTTTACATCGTTTTCATGATCATCAAACCATTCAGTGACCACTCATGCCCTGTGGATGGGGGCATTGTCATCCTATGGGGGCAAAGCCATCCCACCTAGTACATTTGGTTCCTTGGAAGTTGTGGGAAAATTTGTTTTTGGTTTCACTTTGGTTGTGGGAAGAAAGCCATACATTTCCCGACTGGCAAAACTAAATGTTTTTTTAAACGTTCTGGGAAACGAAGTGGACATTTTGCCTGTTCTGGGAACATTATTTTTAGTTTTCAGGGAGGTTCTGAGAATATTTTACTCTGTTTCCTTTAAAGTTTTCCTGGGAGGTGTTATTAACACTGAGGAGGGAAATTATAGGTTATTTGGAGTTTTAAAAAAAAACTTCCTTAAAATGTTCACTGAATGTTTCAATAACACTTTTCATAACACTGCTAACTTATTTTGGGTTGACTTTTTATAAAAGTTCAAGCACAGATAGGACACATGGAAATTAATTTCCTTAGGCATTAATCATGCAAATATATATATATATATATATATATATATATATATATATATATATATATATATATATATATATTGTGACATGGCAGCAGTGATATTCAAACCTATAATCTTCTGTTCTTTATCCATGGAATTAGTCCACTGTGCCAACAGGATGGAGCTAGCATGCCATGTTTTTTTTACACATACAACGCTGTTAGTGGGCACAGCCAACACACCTGAACACACTTAACAAGATAGAGGATGTTTTGTTGACACTGAACGTATATTTTCAAATTACATTCGTAGAACGTTCTCTGAACGTTACTAAAGTGTTTGTGGTTTTTAATGGAGTTTTCTTAACATTTTCTGAACAATTTGAGAACATGACTTTAAATAGAACCATGAAGGAAATGTTATGCTGAAGTACTGACATTCCCACAGAAGAACATTGTTTCTTAACATTCTTTGAACTATTCCCAATGTCAAACCAGTAGAAGAAGATTTCTAGAACACTACCAAAATTGAAATGTAACCATGTTTGACATTTTTGAAAACGTTCTGTTAATGTAATGAAATGCCAAGAAAATTATGTTTTGTCAAGTTCCTTTAATGTGCTGAGAATGTTCCAAAGCCAAGCAACTATCCTACACCATTCCCAAAAAGTTTTGGGAAGGTTGTATGCAAAATTACCATAGGACAATCACGCTCTGACCAAGCTCTAAGAAACATATGGTTCTCAGAACGTTATGTGCTAGCTGGGATGGTAGCCAAAATAATGGCATGCCCAGCATTTTTATACATGACGATAAGCATGATGGAATGTTAGTTGCTTAATTATCTCTGGAACAACACCTGTGTGGAAGCATTTGCTTTCAATATACTTTGTATCCTTCATTGACTAAAGTTTTTCCATCATTTTGTCATTTACCTGTAGTTGACAACATGCAAATACAGGTAGGCAGCCTACCCTTGTAATGGTCAATTTAACATGCGGTAAATTGAAACCGACACAAACAAGGATTTTCAACATGTATTCTAATAGGGGAGTATCTGTCAAGAGAACTAGCGTAATGTCCAAAAACCTTTGTATTTTAGAGATACTGTATAGTTTGCTCAAAAAGAGTGACATATCTATCTTACCCTAACAGCTCTACAGATAAATAAAATAGCCTATAATTTGCAGAAAATCAATGCGTCAATGTCTACAGTGTCCAACACTAAAAACAACAATGCCACGCCCTCACATTTTAGAAAAGAAAGTTAAGCCAAGTTAAGCTTTGTAACCACTTGTTTGCAAAATAAACCACTTACTAACACAAACAGCGCGTATTCTTACCTGTGCAGCCATAAATGAGAGATCCATACTGTTGCTTTAGTCAAGACAACCAACCTACGCACCCAAAAAGAAAATGTTTAGTTTATTTTATTCCCAAAAACAGCATTTGTCTACTTGTGACAAGCAGTCTTCAGGTTCGGTCTAATTTAATGTGAAATACATGTCGAGCAATTAGATACAAACGGCAATTTTTCAGGTCCACATCCGCGCGAGCATAGAGCGGGAGATTGCGATGTGAACGTGGGAGACGAGAGAAGAAGCGGGCACGGTGAATGATGCTCTGTGTACTGTGTTCTCGAAGTCACATTATGGATGGAGGCGGGTGAACAACAAGCTCTCTATCCCTCTCTCTTTCTCTATTAGACTCCTACTTTTACCCAGCTAGAATCGAGTAGCCTACTTCTTGCTTGAAAAATAATGTTAAGCTGTCAATCATGTCGGAATAGCCTAATTCTCAAATGTATGTGCCCCATGTGGGTCCTGGCCGACGTTTTACAGTGACAGACTAGGCTACCAAAGATAAGGACAGGTAATCAAGGACTATGACTTGAATTTTCTTTTTCAATATTCCCATGCTGTTCATATCACATTGATACAGAAAAGACCTAGCCTATACTCTCTGTCTACATGCTTGAGTCAATTGTAGACCATACAAACTTGGACATGAGTTACTGTCACATTGTTATTCATAACAGCCTCCCCTGTATCTCCAAACAGTGGAGGCTCCTGAGAGGAGGAAGTGGAGGATGTAAGAAATTGTATTAGATATTGGTAACTTGTTTTAACAACTTCTCAACATTAGCTATAGTTGACACAATATGCCCACACCCCCTCTTTCTCTTGGACATATGCTGGTCTCATTAGACGACAACCATCGACACACACACAACTCCCCTCCCCCATGACAATCACAGACACACACAACTCAAGGTTGGAGCACAAGACAAAGGACTGTGGGAAGAGCCAATGGAATGTCGACATCAGGCCCGGACAGGACAACCCACGACCCAGATCGACCAATCGGAAGGCCAGACGACAAGATCAACCTACTTTGCTAGTTGCCTATATAATCTGAATGTACTGTTTAGAGCGCCCTCTTCTCCGACGATTCCATAAGAATCAGACAGAAAGGGGCCGTGCACGCTTTTGCCTGATATCTTTACACTTGAATAAAACGGCCTTATTATACAAATATCCACCTCGTCCTATGTCTCCACTTGTTCTCCTGTCTCCAGTAAACGTTTTATCAACAAGGACCATCCTCCTCAGTTAATTTAATAAAAAGTGAAACATTAAAAAAGTTATCCTTTTTAGATTAAACAATACTAAATATATTCACGACACCAAATAATTTATTAAAACACTGTTTTGCAATTGCAAACCCTAACCCGGACAACGCTGGGCCATTGTGCGCCGCCCTATGGGTACACTGACTTCAATACAAAACCTAGGAGGCTCATGATTTTCACCCCCTTCCATAGACTTACACAGTAATTATGACTAGAGGTCGACCGATTATGATTTTTCCACGCCGATACCGATACCAATTATTGGAGGACCAAAAAAAGCCGATACTGATTAATCGGCCAATTTTTATATATATATTTGTAATAATGACAATTACAACAATACTGAATGAACAATGAACACTTTTATTTTAACTTAATATAATACATAAATAAAATCAATTTAGTCTCAAATAAATAATGAAACATGTTCAATTTGGTTTAAATAATGCAAAAACAAAGTGTTGGAAAAGAAAGTAAAAGTGCAATATGTGCCATGTAAAAAAGCTAACGTTTAAGTTCCTTGCTCAGAACATGAGAACATATGAAAGCTGGTGGTTCCTTTTAACATGAGTCTTCAATATTCCCAGGTAAGAAGTTTTAGGTTGTAGTTATTATAGGACTATTTCTCTGGATGTTCTAATACCATTTGTATTTCATATACCTTTGACTATTGGATGTTCTAATATGTACTTTAGTATTGCCAGCCTAATTTCGGGAGTTGATAGGCTTGAAGTCATAAACAGCGCAATGCTTGAAGCATTGCGAAGAGCTGCTGGCAAACGCAGGAAAGTGCTGTTTGAATGAATGCTTACGAGCCTGCTGCTGCCGACCACCGCTCAGTCAGACTGCGCTATCAAATCATACACTTAATTATAACATAATAACACACAGAAATACGAGCCTTAGGTCATTAATATGGTCAAATCTGGAAACTATCATTTCGAAAACAAAACGTTTATTCTTTCAGTGAAATACGGAACCGTTCCGCATTTTATCTAACGGTTGGCATCCATAAGTCTAAATATTGCTGTTACATTGCACAACCTTCAATGTTATGTCATAATTATGTAAAATTCTGGCAAATTAGTTCACAATGAGCCAGGTGGCCCAAACTGTTGCATATACCCTGACTCTGCGTGCAATGAACGCAAGAGAAGTGACACAATTTGCCTAGTAAATATTGCCTGCTAACATAATTTTTTTACACTAAATATGCAGGTTTAAAAAAATACACTTCTGTGTACTGATTTTAAGAAAGGCATTGATGTTTATGGTTAGGTACATTCATGCAAGGATTGTGCTTTTTTCGCAAATTCGCTTTTGTTAAATCATCCCCTGTTTGGCGAAGTTGGCTGTCTTTGTTAGGAGAAATGGTCTTCACACAGTTCGCAACGAGCCAGGCGGCCCAAACGGCTGCATATACACTGACTCTGTTGCACAGAACGCAAGAGAAGTGACACAATTTCCCTAGTTAAAAGAAATTCATTATAGCAGGCAATATTAACTATATATGCAGGTTTAAAAATATATACTTGTGTATTGATTTTAAGAAAGGCGTTGATGTTTATGGTTAGGTACACCTTGGTGCAACGACAGTGCTTTTATCGCGAATGCGCTTGTTAAATCACCCGTTTGGCGAAGTAGGCTGTGATTCAATGATAAATTAACAGGTACCGCATCGATTATATGCAACGCAGGACAAGCTAGATAAACTAGTAATATCATCAACCATGTGTAGTTAACTAGTGATTATGTTAAGATTGATTGTTTTTTATAAGATAAGTTTAATGCTAGCTAGCACCTTACCTTGGCTCCTTGCTGCACTCGCATAACAGGTAGTCAGCCTGCCACGCAGTCTCCTAGTGGAGTACAATGTAATTGGCCATAATCAGTGTCCAAAAATGCCGATTACCGATTGTTATGAAAACTTGAAATCGGCCCTAATTAATCGGCCATTCCAATTAATCGGTCGACCTCTAATTATAACAACTTCCTGAGGACGTCCTCCAACCTATCAGAGCGCTTGTAGCATGAACTGACATGTTGTTCACCCAATCAAAGAATCAGAGAATTAATCTAGTACTGAAAGCATAAGCTAGCTAGCTAGAACTACAGTGCATAAAATGTGGTGAGTAGTTGACTCTAAATGAGAGAAAGACAATAGTTAAACAGTTTTGAAAAACAAATATTTACCCTATTCAAACACCCGGCTCAAACAGAGAGGGATGCTATGTTAGCTAGCTGGCTATAGTTATCCAACACTGGAACTCTTCCAAGTCAAGGTACGATTTAGGTTTTTATTAATTTATTGCCACTGGTGTAGCTGCTAAACTGCTTTATGACTGTACACTGTACTGCATGATTGTAGTTGGTTCTAGTATGTTGACTATGACGTGACAACGATGTAGGCTGTGTGCATTGTTTAGTGGTCATGATATGAAGGTTTGGCTCTGAAAGGTTTTTGCGCCTGGTCACAGAAATCTGATATGTTTAGCACTACAATCCACAAGGGAAGGGAAAAGGTGAGAGGACGAAACCAGCATAAACATACCTGAATTTGTCCAATAGAAACTATCATTTGCAACTGTTGGACTAATGATTATACCTAGATCAGCTAGATGCAGGCAAGAGTGTGCAAGGCGGTATTGAATGTGTCACTGTCTGTCACCTTGATTACTCAAAATTCTTTCATTCATAGGCTAGGTTGTAGCAATCTCATGATTTGAGTATGATGTAAATGCCTAAACCTATCGATGTTACATTGAGCTGGGTGAATGGAATATGAATGACAGTCATCCAATATTCTGTAATAGAAATAATGCCATGCTCCCTAATAAAAATAATCATCCTCCCTCAACGGCACCGAGCGCCACTGTCTCCAAATACTCATTGATTAGGCTCCTTAGTTTTGGAGAATAACTCTCAATGGAATTCAAGTGTAATCTATCAGAACACTAGAATGCTACCTAGTAACCTGGGAGTAAAATAAACAATGGAACTACTGTACCTTGGATTGGGACTGGGAGGCATACTCAGTCTAAGTGTACACATGATTTCCCCTTTACACATTACATAGCTGATCTCCACTGGCTTTGATACGGCACGTTTCACAGTACTTCTTTGGGTTCACTAAATTACAGGTTTGAGCTGGTCAGACAATAATCAGAAAAGAAGAGTAATACCTTCTGTAACCATGACCCCAAAGTGGTACTACTCAGGTAGTTCACCCTTTGACCCAAGTTCCATTGTTGAATATGTAGGGAAAGATAAATAAAAAACCCAGATATAGCTAGTTAGAGCTGTAAGTTTCATAAAAATGGCCTTATACAAATGGCTGACGAAATACAACCTTTTTTGAAACCTCAAGCATTCTTTGGCCTATTACTTTCAATGGAGAGGAGGGAGGGATACCTTTTGAAGGCAGTAAATTAAAGGTAGGAAGATAAATGATGTTAAAGGAGGGAGATGAAAGTGAGGGAATGGACCTGCTGGGACCTTTATGGCCTTGATTCTATCTTACAATGTGTTTTTGATCATTTTAGTTGAGTTTTGCCATGGAGGAGATGAGGCAGACATACTGGATCAGCAGTTAGGTTCCTTCTCAGTCTCTTTTGTTTCTCTTTTTGCTGAGCACACATCCAATCCCTCAGTGAGTGAGTGGGATTGAGCTTTCGTTCAGCTCTCCCAGAAGAACTCAGACCCAGCTGTTGATTAGACTTTTTACACATACGTTCTGGTCCCAGTTGTTGTTTTGGATGTACAGTTTGGTTTGAAAATTCAGACAGGTCACCCGTTATACAACTCCGTATTTGACATCCATCCATCCATGTCTGAGGACACCGGGAGATTACATGGAAACCCGCCAGTAGGGGCAGCAGTGAGCTCTGTTACCTTCAAGAAGGTATAAGCATCTGCCTTTGATTCCAAAGGTTGCAAGTTTGAATCTAGCGATAGAAAGCTTTTTTTTAATATTTTTGTTTTAAGCCTATCCCAAACCTTAAAAATGCTGAGTTAATGCCTAAACTTAACCTTAAACACTTTGAAATTTGACGTTTGGAACAACTTTGAAATGTGATGTTTGAGAAACATGGATGAACTCTGACGTGAGACTGTGAGAGCTGGTTGAGAAAATGACCACACCAAGAGTTTCAGGCGTAACATGAACCACAGACATCCCGTTGTAGGGAGGATAAACACTTTTAGTAACCCACTCTTGTGCAGGCGGTACTGCACTGAAGATGTTCATATCTGACTTACAGAAGAGAGGTCAAAGCTGGGGTTGTTATAGATAAGCTGGAAGTTATTACTGTCAGCATCTCATAGAATACTGAAAACAATGGGTGGTAATCTGCCCTAACTCAAAAAATAAAGAAATATATAACACCAAAACAATGTAAGAGAGACTACTTAACAAACTGCATCAACCCATGTTGTTCCAGCCTGAGCATTTTAATGAGCTGGGATGCCACCTGATAAACATTTATGAATGCCTGCTGCCTGTGGCTGACTGATTCTGTTATTGCTGTCACAGAGCAGCGATAAGAGGTCCAGTGCACAGCCATTGTTTTTATATACGTGTATGTCTCTTTCTCTCAGTGTGAGGTCACACTCTCTGAGCACTACTAAACATCCTCAATCTTGGGGGACATTTGTTGTGCCTTAATTTGACTGATGTAGCTCTGTGGGTAGGAACCCTATGAATAGCATTAGTATCGAAAATGAAGACTAATTAATCAAATGCAATATGAAGCAGCCAGACAGGAATGTTGGACCAAAACCTTGAGGGAGATGAGGTTTTATGGGAACACACAGCCGCCTTGGCTTAGTATTTGTCAAAGTATGGAAAATGTATGGTCCTCTTGCCACATGCATACAAGCCTAGATACACGTACCTAGACACAGACATAGACACACGTACTGGTGCACAAAAACATACATCACTGCTTTTGGCCCTTGTGTATCTGCCTGCTCTCTCTTTGTTTGCTTCATGTCAATTGATGCATACCTAAAGAGGTAAATAATTCATTATTAATGCTCAGCTGAATATATTGAAATTCATCATGTATGTGTTTGTCCATGAGAAACCTAGCGGGATTTAGTTCTACACAACATTCATAACATTTTGTATTCAAGAGACCTCTTTCAAGTGCACATATAGTAACATTTTACCCAGAAACACAGTTTGGCTTCAATTGTTGAAGCTGTAAATAATGTCTACTGTATGAAATTACTGTATATTGAAGCTTAATATCTAAAGACGCATGTTATACATTCCTGTAAGCTATATAGGGCTTGTTAAAAGCTTTGATGTTGTCTTTGGCACAAGGCTTAGCGGTTATGAAAGCACGTCATACTGTACATCAACTTCGTTGGAATGCAAAGTAGATCTGCTGAAAAAGTTTTGCAGTAATTGATGTGCATTTTAATAAAACACTACAAGTCATTTCAGCAACTCCTCAACTCCCTTTGGGAGTTTATTTGAATTATTTACCACAACACCTACAATACAGTCCAAGGACAGCTTAAGAAGTTAAACAGTGAGCACAATAGCATAGTCTGTAAGAAAATATATTGAGTCACTTACATGAAGAAGACACACACCTTAAAATATAAATACTGAGTGTGTTTATTTGTTTTGTATAGCGGATGTGTGTACATCTGTGTCAGTATATCTAATGTTTTCTCAGTACTGTATATAGAACATGTCATTGGCTATAGAATAAACAACCTGGCTACCAAGCTGAAATGCACAAGTTTACGTCTGTGTTTACCCTTTCCTATGTGTATATGCTAACATAGTGAATACATTTTAAAATGATATATTATCTGAAGAGTGTCTTTGAATTCTTTCAAAGATCAAAATGGTTAAACAAGCTTTAATGTTCAGAAGTTTTTTGGTCACGTCTAGGAACTTACCGTGTGAACCATCAAGCCATTGCATATGTAACAACGTTCCTTGGAATTGCATGTCTAACCTTTTCCAACCCTATACCCTTCGTGACAACATATGAATGTATTTCCTCTTAGGGAGGAAACATCTTTCCAAATTATATTCCATTTGAGTTGTGTGAATGAGAATAGCACTGCAGTGTGTTTGGCCCGGTAAGAGGAACAATCTAATCCTTTACTATTTCCTATTGAAAACAAAATATGCATTTTTAAAGGTTATCATAGAAATGATCTACCATCACTAGTAGGTTTGAATCTGCCATGGTGTATTCCCTCATGTTTTGACAAGGGACAGTAATAGCGTGACACATTATTTGCCCTTTAGGTTTCGCCATTAAGTGCCACACATTATCTTAAGTTATACCACTGCTGTTGCCTCAGGTCAGGGCTAACCTATCTGTTTCTTCTTTTCTCCCAAATGACCTGAAGGGATTAGCTGCACTCTCTTAATCAGTTTGACAATACACTTACTAAAGTAAGCTCCCAAGCCATGAGTATGTGAAAGAAAAATAAGCATTTTCCATGTAAAAAAAAAGTATCCAACCTGTCTTTGCACAAAGAACAAGTAAAGTGTAGTACGACACTTACATTATGAAGTCAGTTCATCCCATCCCTCTCACCTGACTAATTTATGGGTTAATTGGGTTGCCTTATTGGATTCATATTTCATGGAAGCCTGTTTATATTAATTTACTCCTCGATGTAAAATAATAATGTATGTCAAATAGAATCGTTTTTAATGTACAGCTTGTTGAATATATATTTATTGGAAGGTTTATTGAATAGCTTTAGGATAATTTTCTATAATGAAATCGTCTGAATGAGCATTTGTAATACTGTCAGTCCTCCATAATATAGGGACCAATCCTTTCAGACAAAGCAGGCAGGCCACTGTTGGGGGCTAGGAGTGAACAGCTAATATTGTTCTGTATTGATATTGCATCAAGTGAATTCAATGTTTCAGCCTCAGACAACCCGTTGCACTTAATATATCTGAGTACTGCTACTTAAAATGAATTTGTGGTCATTACTCAAACCGATGGAGTCACTGTGACCCTGTAGGTTGTCCAGCTTTGAGTTGTATCAGCTTTAAAGTTTTGAGTAATGACCCCACTAAGCCACACCTCCAATATAATTTCCCAGTGTGCCTTGCCTTTGAGTGAATTGTAACGTTACCACCCATGACTTTATTTGTTGGTGATGGAGACATTCACCAAGTGAGTTCCTTGGTGATTATTATCATTATAATATAATTTTAAACTCTTTATGACAATACATTACATATCTCATGAGGCATGAGAATTTTGCAACCCTTCCTGAAAGTCATTATGCTGGCTTGCAAAGTGATATGTAATTCCTATTGGAATCCAGACAGAGTTAGGAGATCCAACAGTTGGATTTTTTTATTCACCTGCAACCTGTATTCATAATGACTGCCAGGGTTAGGAACAGTGTGAGGCGACTACCTAAGCCATTTAAACTGAAACAACCATTTCAGTAACAGGTGCATAAAATCTAACAAAATTATTGTATTTGTTTAGAAAAATGTATGTTATTTATCTTTGTGTAGCATACTGTTAAATAATCAATCACTCATTTTACATGCAAAAACAGAGATATTAAAAACAACTTGATTTTTTTAACCTGCAGTAGAGGATGCTGGGTAGAAAGTTAATTTGTTATCATAACTTAAATTGTTTTAGTTGATGTGACTTCTAATTTAGTTTTGAGTTGGTACCACAAACATGTGAAGTAATAGGGACTTTTCATTGACTTTGAGTTCAACTTACTATAATTTGTTGAGTTAGAAATGCCTTGGGGTTTACAGTGTAGGCTAGTCAAGGTAACTTGCATTTCTTTAATTGTGTTTGTTTAGCGTGCAACAGTCACTTTGAAACTTCCCTTAAAGTCCCCATAAACACTGGGCAAGCTGATAAAAGTCATAATACCTCACTTTATCATACCTCACTCTATCCACAGCAATGGTCACTGGAGAGATGCAGTGAGCTGATCCCCAAAGTAGCAGCTTGTCCCCTGTGGTTAAATAAAAAGTCTATTCATTTGTCCAAAAGACAAATCAACAGGAATTCAGCAAAAAATTAAATCAATTTAGGAAATCTGTTACCAATTATTCCCACAAATAAAACAAGGGTGATCGTGTCTCAAGGTACAGTATGAAATTATTCCTGGTGCCTTTTCCTGGTGTTCTTGTAGCTCTGCTTTTGAAGTTTTCAGTGGTTTGTCAATACCACTGAATCAGCAAAATCATAGAGGTTCATAAAAGGATGCAATCATCTAATAACCTTTATCTAATATTTTTGCAGTTAGTGTCAAATGTAACTGCTTGCAGTAACTGATGTCAAACTGCTGTGATGATAACAGTGAGAGTAGGTTATCAGCTTTTGGCCTCTGTTAACCTCACGTAGACATTAAAAAATCAAGGTTTCAATCACGTAGCCTCTGGCTCAAACAGCAGAGATTACATGAGTTTGTATGGGAGGGAGGAGAGGATGTACTCAGGCACCTGATGGCAAGGGAATGAGGGGGCTGAGCCTCACTCTACTTTTCTCACTAGATTTCCCCATGGACCTCCCCACCTGTTTTTTTTAATATTCAGGCATCAGGCCATTTCTTCTTCTTCTTCTTCTTCTTCTTCTTCTTCTTCTTCTTCGCACTGCTTTTGTTTCCACACCAGCGAAAGGACAGTTGGAAAATGGAAGCACCACATTAGTAAACCTGAACATTCGATCATTTTAGCCTGCAGCACACACTTGGACTTAATTTACATTTTGCTGCATTAGGAATGACTTTGCAGCAGGGCTAATTAATTGTATTAGCAAGAAATACTTCTTAGATTGTGTGCCACAGACAAATGCAAAGAATCTAGAATCTAGGCACAATCTAGGAATCTAAACTATTTTTTTTTTAGTGGAACCACTAACTTTTGATGACGATGTCTTAATGTACATGTTCACCAAGCAGCACCAACCCCTAAAAGAGAGACTTAAAATAAATTACAGTACGACAGGGTCATATTTCATATACCTTTTGAAAGCTGCTAAACTGCAAAGTTTTATTTATTTATTTATGGGCATTAATGGCTCCCCAAAGGCGAGTCCTCCACGCCAGGATATCTGGATACTCGATAGTGTTTCCTACAGTATAATGTGTACATTTTAGTAATATTTCTTAGTAGTAAGGCAGGGCAGAGGACAGCATTTAGCCTGTAAATAAGACTGCTTTAGAGTCCAGGGGACACATTAACCATTTATCAACAGGCACAGAGGTCACAATGACAACTAAAGCACAACCTTTGATGTGTTTGGATTGCATCCAATTACACCTCATCGCCACTGTCTTGTCATCCAGCCCCATCTGAGTGCTAATGTGATTCATCACAGCAGACCGCCAGTGAGTGTTTTTCTTAGCGTCAACGCCAACCCTTGAGTGAATTATGGGAAAACCCTGTTGATGATGTTCAGATGAACGGGAGGAGAGAGAGACCAATAATGGGCTTGTGTCAGGATCTTCATCTCATCTGCATGCAAATGTATTCTAGTTGAGCTTCTAATTTATTCATCCAAATGCAACTTCATCTATTTATCCCTCATCTTTTCCTATCAATATAATTCTCAAATGAGATTGGAGTAACACACAGGAATGTCCACTTTACCAAGATGATACGTTTGTGCTGAGATTCTTCCCCAGAAGAGGAAAACAAGCAAACAACAAAGGGATCTCTTTTTTTTTAGCAATGTGAGGATAAGTAGCAGCGTGGTTGATTATAGGGCTGTGTAATTGCTTCATATTTAATATGATGAACATGAGGCAGGGTGGGTGAGAGCCTCCCACAGATTAGGGGTGCGGATGCATTCCACGTGCTGCTTACTACTCCTGCTTTTATCTTCATTGGGCTGTTTCCGGTATGCACTTCTCGTGTTTGCTGCACTGGTGCATAAAACGGGTTACCAAATGAGTGTGGCCAAGCACTCTCTGCAAACTTACATGAACTAGGCCTAATACAGCACCTCGGAAACAATCTCTGTCACATTTGTGGTCGCCAGGGGGGAAAACCGATGCATGTAAGATTGATCCTACATATTGTCAACTGGGCCAAAAGTACTCTCAATGTCATTTGAAGTAGCGAAAGTGTTATAACCTAAAAAGAAGCAAACATTTTTATCTATTTTTGTCACATTTTATGTTCCTGTTTCATACAGTATTTTGTGTATTCGGTATGTTGTTTGCAGGATTTATGCTTCAAAGTGAAATATTGATTTTGTGTTGTTCTTATCATGGGGATGCTGGATGGAGCCAGTGATTAGATCAGTGTGTGTGGTGCAGTTTTTTGGGGAGCCTAATTTGGTTGGCCAGATAAATGGTAAGTGGTCTCTAAAAGGCTGTCAGTGTTAATTAAAAGATGCGCTCTGAAAAGGACACCAACCCCCCCCAGCCCCTCCCCACCACCTCCAGCAACACATGGGGACAGAGGCTGCCTTCCAAATGGCACCATATTCACTATATAGTGTACTACTTTTGACCAGGGCCAATAGGGCTTTGGCCAAAAGAAGTGCACTGAATCGGAAATATGGTGCCATTTGATATGTATACAGAGACAAAGTGTGAGAGAAAACATGGGGGCCAATGCCACCCACTGCAGTAAGCCTACTCCGCTATCATGCCATGCACTGACATTTCAAATAATGTCGTGTCTGTAGATGAGATGGACACCCTGCCCTTACAGTACCAGCACTCATGAGAAGAGGAACTTTTTTCAAGTGCTGGTTATTCTTACTGCACAGCACAATGTAGGGTATACAGTATCTATTGCATTCTATCAGATTTTATGAAGTGTAACTTAAAAGAGGTAACCTTGTTTATCCAGTGTGTGTTAGCTGCCATAAGTTAATCTAGCAATGTGGTGATTTCTCTATAACGTGTCAACAAGAATCTTGTATTCTTTTTTTGAGGTCACATTCTAATCAGAGTGAGTCATTCAACTTTTGTTTTCTGATGTGCTTATACCACCTTATTTTTCTCTCTAGATCCTAGCTGATCATGAAGTAAACCAAAGCCACAGCCAGAGTCAGAAAATCGGAGAGGTAAGAGACCTGGTATTAAGGTCATGCAATGGGTGCAATTAAAGACAATACATTATCCATGCGCACAAGGAGAGACAATACATTAGGGTTTTATCCTGGGAAGGTGACAAATTCTAGGATCCAGCTAATGGAATAAATTATCTGCTCGAATTTTGTGAGGAGAGTCAACAGGCTCATTAAAGTGAGTAACTCAGAGGCCTTATTTCATGGTGCTAAAGTCTTGCACCAGCAGGCAGAGTCATGAAGAGGAGCCATTACACAGTCATGCACAGTCACAAACTATGTACAGAATTGGTCAGGTGGACACAATCAATATTGATGACATAGTTATTGTCTGAACAATATTAGACCTTGAATCATTCGATCCATAACACTTCTCACAGTTCATTAATTTTCATAATTTTATTTCACTTAGTCCTGCATGTTGAAGCTCAGAGCCTAAAATTTTCACTGTACCCCACAATAACATCTGCAACCCTGTACATTTGACTATTAAACACTCTGAATCTCTGATTATATTGGTTTTTATTTTATCTTCTTTTGTTTTTACCCTGTAGCTTCAAGGCAGAACTTTGTATTACAATAGCAAAGTATCCGTTTGAGCAAGGCACTCCTGTAATTCACTCTGGATAAGAGCATCTGGTAAATGACTAAAATGTAAATGGTAGTCTTTGATACTGGAGTGGCTAATTACCATGATGACACAGCTCTATCTAAATTACCTGACATTTACATTGAGTGTACAAAACATTAAGAACACCATCCTAATATTGTGTTTCACCACCCCCTTTTTGCACTCAGAACAGCCTCAATTCTTCGGGGCATGGACTCAACAAGGTATCAAGCGTTCCACAGGGATGCTGGCCCATGTTGACTCCAATGCTTCCTACAGTTGTATCAAGTTGGCTGGATGTCCTTTGGGTGGTGCCTGGCACCTACAACCGGTGTGCCTGGCAAACCGGTGTGCCTGGCACCTACAACCATACCACGTTCAAAGGCACTTAATTATTTTGTCTTGCCCATTCACACTCTGAATGCTGTGTCGTCATGCTAATTAGCCAGTCCAGTCTTTTAAGATGGCACCGGAGAAGAAGGCTGACGTTTTACGTGTTCCTATCCAATTGTTTTTTTTTGTTTGTTTCTTTGCGTTGTTTGTGACTTGTTTTTTAACGTATTTTGTACATAATGTTTGTGCTACCATCTCTTATGACCGGAAATAACTTCTGGACATCAGAACTGCAATTACTCACCATGAACTGGCAGAATCCTTTTTTTCCTTTAACGAGTCCAACGAGCCCGACATGAATGATGTACTGGTTTCCCGGGAACAGGCCCAGATCCCCATCATTTGCGTGAAGAGAAGAAGGAGAAAAAGGGTCCGAAGGGTAGGCTGCCTTCTGAGAATTCGTAGGCGATCGAATAAACTCCCACTGCCTTCCATTCTGCTAGCAAACGTGCAATCTTTGGCAAATAAAATCGATGACCTACACAGAAGATTAAACTACCAACGGGACATTCAAAACTGTAAAATGTTATGCTTCACAGAGACGTAGCTGAACGACGACATGATCAACATACAGCTGGCTGGATATACGCTGTATCGGCAGGAAAGAACAGCGGTGTCTGGTAAGACAAGGGGCGGTGGACTATGTATTTTTGTAAAAAAACAGCTGGTGCACGATATCTAAGGAGGCCTCGAGGTTTTGCTCGCCTAAGGTAGAGTATCTCATGATAAGCTGTAGACCACACTATCTACCTAGAGAGCTTTCATCTGTATTTTTCGTAGCTGTCTACATGCCTCCACAGACTGATGCTGGCACTAAGACCGCACTCGATGAGCTCTATTCCGCCATAAGCAAACAGGAAAATGCTCTTCCAGGGGCGGCGCTCCTAGTGGCCGGGGACTTTAATGCAGGGAAACTTAAATCGGTCTTACCAAATTTCTATCAGCATGTTAAATGTGCAACCAGAGGGAAACAACTCTGGACCACCTTTACTCCACACACAGAGACGCATACAAAGCTCTACATCGCATCAATGACCGGGACTCTAACCTGGAAGTTTATAAGAAATCCCGCTATGCCCTCTGACAAACCATCAAACAGGCAAAGCATCAATACAGGACTAAGATCAAATCGAACTACACCGGCTCTGATGCTCGTCGGACGTGGCAGGGCTTGCAAACCATTACCGACTACAAAGGGAAGCACAGCCGAGAACTGCCCAGTGACACAAGCCTACCAGACAAGCTAAACTACTTCTATGCTCGCTTCGAGGCAAATAACACTGAAGCATGCACGAGAGCACCAGCTGTCCCGGAAGACTGTGTGATCACGCTCTCCGCAGCAGATGTGAGTAAGACCTTTAAACAGGTCAACATTCACAAGGCAGCAGGGCCAGACGGTTTACCAGGATGTATACTGCGAGCATGCGCTGACCAGCTGGCAAGTGTCTTCAATGACATTTTCAACCTCTCCCTGTCCGAGTCTGTAATACCAACATGTTTTAAGCAGACCGCCATAGTCACTGTGCCCAAGAACACCAAGGTAACCTGCCTAAATTACTACCGACCCGTAGCACTCATGAAGTGCTTTGAAAAACTGGTCATGGCTCACATCAACACCATTATCCCAGAAACCCTACACCCACTCCAATTTGCATTCCCACCTAACAGATGATGCAATCTCTATTGCACTCCACACTGCCCTTTTCCACCTGGACAAAAGGAACACCTATGTGAGAATTTTATTCATTAACTACAGCTCAGCGTTCAACACCATAGTGCCCTCAAAGCTCATCAATAAGCTAAGAACCCTGGGACTAAACACCTCCCTCTGCAACTGGATCCTGGACTTCCTGACGGGCAACCCCCAGGTGGTAAGTGTAGGTAACAATACATCCGCCACGCTGACCCTCAATATAGGGGCACCTCAGGGTTGCGTGCTCAATCCCCTCCTGTACTCCCTCTTCACTCTTGACTGCAAGGCCAGGCATGACTCCAACACCATCATTAAGCTTGCCGATAACACAACAGTTGTAGGCCTGATCACCGACAACGACAAGACAGCCTATAGGGATGAGGTCAAAGACCTGGCCGTGTGGTGCCACCTCTCCCTCAACGTGATCAAGACAAAGGAGATGATTGTGGACTACAGGAAAAAGAGGACCGAGCACGCCCCCATTCTCATCGATGGGGCTGTAGTGGAGCAGGTTGAGAGCTTCAAGTTCCTTGGTGTCCACATCACCAACAAACTAACATGGTCCAAGCACACCAAGACAGTCGTGAAGAGGGCATGACAAAACCTATTCCCCCTCAGGAGACTGGAAATATTTGGCATGGGTCCTCAGATTCTCAAAAGGTTCTACAGCTGCACCATTGAGAGCATCCTGACCAGTTGCATCACTGCCTGGTATGGCAACTGCTCAGCCTCTGACCGCAAGGCACTACAGAGGATAGTGTGTACGGCCCAGTACATCACTGGGGCAAAGCTTCCTGCCATCCAGGACTTCCATACTAGTCAGTGTCAGAGGAAGGCCTTAAAAATTGTCAAAGACTCTAGCCACCCTAGTCATAGACTGTTCTCTCTGCTACCACACGGCAAGCGGTACCAGAGCGCCAAGTCTAGGTCCAAGAGGTTTCTTAACAGCTTCTACCCCCAAGCCATAAGACTCCTGAACATCTAATCAAATGGCTACCCAGACTATTTGCATTGGCTCCCCCCTCTTTTATTCCACTGCTACTCTCTGTTGTTGTCATCTATTCATTGTCACTTTAAATAACTCTACCTACATGTACATATTACCTCAATTACCTTGACTAACCGGTGCCCCCGCACATTGACTCTGTATCTGTTCCTCCCTGTATATAGTTTTGTTATTTTACTGCTACTCTTTAATTACTTGTTACTTTTATTTCTTATTCTTATTTTAAATGTTTTATTTTTTTAAAACTGCATTGTTGGTTAGGGGCTCGTAAGTAAGCATTTCACTGTAAGGTCTACACCTGTTGTATTCGGCGCATGTGACTAATACAATTTGATTTGATTTGAATGGCACACATACATAATTCATGTCTCAATTCTCTCAAGGCTTAAAAATCCTTCTTTAACTTGTCTCCTCCCCTTCATCTCTACACTGATTTAAGTGGATTTAACAAGTGACATCAATAAGGGATCATAGCTTTCACCTGGATTCACATGGTCAGGCTGTCATGGAAAGTGTTCTTAATGTTTTGTACACTGTGTATTCCCTGATTTTCTGTGGGCTGTGACTTCTGGGTAAGTCTCTGGTTCTAAGAATAGTGGCCGCGTTGACCCACTTTCTCCCAAGACACAGACTGTACAATCAAACCACTCCAGACAGACAGGCTTGTTAGTTTGGGAATGCACTTCCTTGCAGGGAGAGTCTCAGAGATGGAAGTACCTTAGCACGCAATGGGAGATATGGAAAACATGGGTTCCCTTTCAGTTGGTCACTCTGTATAACATACTATGGGGAGTCAAGGACCAATCGTATTCACCTGAAGAAAACTGAAATTCGCGCAATGGGCCAATGGATGCCGAGCCTGCCCTCCGAAGCCCCGCTTCCTGGCTATAATACCATGGCTCACATTCATTTCTTAAATTCTTTGCTCCTCAGCTCGCCTGAAGGAAGAACGTGTCACACAATTTCAAACTTAAGTGTTTGTTAGTGGGGAGAGAGTACTCGTCCCCCTAGATGTTATGAGTTTTGGGTCTTGGTATCAGTTTTTGTGTTTGCTAAAAGGTTTTGCTCTGCTTGTGTAGCTAATGCATACTTGGCCAGCGGTAAGAGTAAGTTCAAAAAGGCTAACCAGCCGAGTTTGAACCTAAGACCGTGCCCTATGGCATGTGGTTTCACAACGAAAATTGAAGATACTCACAAGTGCTGCCCTGTTTGCCTGGGTGGAATCACGTTCAGGAGGCTTCGGCTCGGACTAGGTCGTGTGACCATTGTCTCCAGCTGGGTTCAACTTCCAATGGGCGTCGGGTTGACTTTGAGAGAAAGACTGGGTCCGCTGGAGAAGGGTCTTCCGGTGAAGCAACCTCGGGAATGTGGTTGTCTGAATGGGGTTGTCTGAGGCAGGGAGAGAGCAGCAGCGGTGGTCGGAATTGATAGGGGTGTCATGGCAGCCGAGTGAGGCTCATTCCGGTTTCTCAGGAAGTGTTCAGAGGACATATTCTTGGGATGATATACTATTTCTGGTTGACTCTGGAAGGGTTTCAAAGTGTCAATCGGCTTTGGATTCAGGCGGGGGAGAATGAACCATTGGTGGTCAGTGTGCCTTTGATAGAGCTGTGCCTTAGGGCGGTAGATCACCTGGGAGTGGATTGGCCATCTTCTCCCCCACAGCGGAGTTACTCCAGTTTTGGGGGAAGGTATTTACCTCCTGTTCCTGCAGCGGTGAAGATTCACATACCCCTGTTTAAAGATTTTGCAGATGAGCTAAAGGCGACATGGGATTCCCCTCATTCAGCCAGGCTGGTGCTAACAGGTTACGGTGAGTTTATGAATGTAGAGGGTATGGAAGAGGCGGAGCTCATTTGCACACCGCCGATGGATGGAAAGCTGGTGAATTACTTAGCTCCACAGGCTTACAAGGGGGCTAATCCTAGCACGGTGCTTCCGAATAAACAGTTCTGGTACTCGGCGGATCAGCAGGACAAAGTGTACCAGGCTGAAGGTGTGGCGGCCCGGCCGTTGAATGTGTTCACAATGCTGCAGATGTGTGTCATATTGATTTGCTGATTTTGTGCTGTGTCTGGTCCGCTGTAGTATCCTGGCTGTGGGGAAAGGTATGGGGGCGACGGTGGTGGCTCAGTGCCACATCTGGTTGACTTTGTCCCGGATTCCTGAGAGGGACATGCAGGTTGAGCCAGTTTCACCAACAAGGTTGTTTGTCTTGGCTATGGAGTCCTTACAGGCCCGTTTCGAAGAGAAACAAAAACAGGATGCAGCTTTACGGGTCCCACTAAAATCCTTCACGGTGGCAGCTCGGCATTTTCCCATGGGTGAAAGAAATGGTCCAGGACAGAGGTGAGTTTCCTTGGGCCAGGGTTTCGGCTTCGAGGTCGGTTTCTGACCATCTTGTTTTTTTTGGGCAGCGGTGGACGTCTTGGCACGGTCGCCGTGCTGGGTCAAAGGAGAGCGGGGTGAAGCAGAATCTTCTACGGCGCGGGGCAAGAAGCAGATCTCGCGACCCTAGCTGAAGGATGGATGAGGGGCGTGTTCTCGGGGCCCTCCTCCCCAAGCATTTACTGTGGCAACAGTGCTCACAGTTGTCAAGACTGGTGGATTTGAAAACAAGCATAACAAACAAACAAAAAAATGGCAGTTGGTGCATCCTAGAGAGTGGTTCACGTCCATAGATCTGAAGGATGAGTATTTTCATGTGGCTATACATCCTCCCCAAAGAAAGTTTCTGAAGTTTAATTTCAAGGTGTGGCCTATACATTTCTGGTCCCGCCTTTTGGGCTTTCCCTATTGCCCAGCACATTTTCTATGGTGGTGGAGGCGGCTTTGGCACCGGTGCGGTGCCAGGGGTTCAGAGTATTGGCCTGTCTGGATCATTGCTTGGTCGTTGCGGAGTCGAGGGAACAGGTGAAACTCCACACTGCCACGCTGGTTTCCTATATTTAGTCTCTGGGGTTCATAGTGAATCATAAGAAAAGTTGTTTGACTCCGGCTCAGCGCATTCAATTTCTGAGTCTCATTCTGGACTCGGTTCTGAATCATGTGTTTTTGCCTCAACAGAGGAAACCGTGCCTGACTGGCACAGTTTCAGCTAGGGCTCTAGGTGCCTTTTCGTTTGTGCCTGCTGCTATTGGGTCTAATGTCCTCTATGATAGCTGTGGTAAATGGGACTTCTGTTGGTGTGTCTGTTTCAACACTGGGTGATTGCTAGACGTCTGGATGCATTTCGCCAATGCCATCGGTTGCTCAGTGTATCCCCATCATGACTAAGGTTGTTGACTCCTAGGAGGGACCCGCAATTGCTGTTGCAGGAGATTCTCATGTTCCGGGTAGTGTCCTGTAGAGTTATCACGAAAGACGCATTCTTACTCAGCCTGGTCTCATGGACTAGACGTAACATAGTAAATGTAAATCCGGGACACTCAAATTAGTATTATATGTTACGTTGGTATGGTTACATGCATAAGCTAGCTAACATTAGCCACCTAGCTAGAATTAGTAACATATCATATGTTTTGCAGATTCATAACGTATAATACAAATTGTAATTTGTAACATATCATAAGAAATGGGTGATGGACAACCACAAATTTATACATACCATATGAAAGGTAACATATCATACTAAATGGAGTCATGTACAGAAAAATACAAAATGCTCTGAGACCAGGTTGCCTTACTAGGATGGCGAGTGCTGTGCGTGGGCTTTGGTCAACAGTGTAAAGGGTGCTGCATATCAATTACCTAGAGCTACTTACTGTTTTGCTAGCACTGAGGCATTTCCTTCCGATGTTGGATGGCCAGTACTTGTTGGTAAGGTCCGACAACAGGGGGCGGTCTCTCTCCTAAACCTGCCCGGTTATCTACTCTAATGAAGCAGTGCACATTTCTGTCACTCAGGGCGAAGTATCTTCCCGGATCTCTCAATGTGGGTGCAAATCTACTTTCCCGTGGGGGTCCTATCTCTATGGAGTGGAGACTGCATCCCTAGGTGGTTGCCCAGTTCGGCAAGACTGGCGTAGATCTTTAGGCAATTGCGAGAAAATGCACATTGTCATCTGTTCTTCTCAATGAGGGGCACTCTGTTGGGAACGGATGCTTTGGCGTATCAATGCCCTGCTCTATGTGTTTCCTCCGGTGTACCCGATTCAAGCCAATTCTGGTGGCTACCCTTTGGCCCAGACAACCCTGGTTTCCGGAGATCATCTGCCTGTTGGGGGGGACGGACTTGTGGAGGGTTCTATGTCATCGGTTACCTATTTTCCCATGCGCACGGGAGAGTTTGGCATCCACAACCGCAGATATGGGATCTGGGGTTTTTTCCCCTGTAAGGTTGAATTTGATGGCAAGGGGTTTACCCTCGAACGTGATTACGACTATACAGTGGGCGTGTGCACCCTTTAGAGGGTTGTATACATATAAGTGGTGAGCATTTGAGAGTTGGTGTCAGGTTAAAGGTGTTCTTTTCATAGCTCTTTGGTGGACATTCTTTTTATTTATTTTTATTTTTTTAATAAATTTTATCCCCTTTTCTCCCCAATTTTCGTGGTATCCAATCGCTAGTAATTACTATCTTGTCTCATCGCTACAACTCCCGTACGGGCTCGGGAGAGACGAAGGTCGAAAGCCATGAGTCCTCCGAAGCACAACCCAACCAAGCCGCACTGCTTCTTTAACACAGCGCGCCTCCAACCCGGAAGCCAGCCGCACCAATGTGTCGGAGGAAACACCGTGCACCTGGCCCCCTTGGTTAGCGCGCACTGCGCCCGGCCCGCCACAGGAGTCGCTGGAGCGCGATGAGACAAGGATATCCCTACCGGCCAAAACCTCCCTAACCCGGACGACGCTAGCCCAATTGTGCGTCGCCCCACGGACCTCCCGGTCGCGGCCGGCTGCGACAGAGCCTGGGCGCGAACCCAGAGACTCTGGTGGCGCAGTTAGCACTGCGATGCAGTGCCCTAGACCACTGCGCCACCCGGGAGGCCCTTTGGTGGACATTCTGATGGTCTTGCAAGAGCTTTTTTAGCAGGGCCTTTCTTCTTCCACATTGAAGGTTTATATGGCCACCATGTAGGGATTGACGGCTCTACCCTGAGGACTCATCCTCTGGTGGTGCGGTTCCTGAAAGGCGTGCATTGGCTCAGATCAGTGTCTAAGCCTATGGCATCAAACTGGGACCTGACTTTGGTCCTGGACGCTCTGTGTGAGCCTCCATTTGATTCATTGGAGTCTGTGGACCTGAAGGTCCTTTCCTACAAGACTACCCTGAACATGGCCATAGCCCATTGGGGATCTCCACGCGCTATCAGTACACACTTCCTGTTTGGCAACTCCAAAGTGATGTTAAAATCTAATGCAGCTTTTGCTCCCAAGGTTATGCCTATATCTTACAGGTCCCTGGCTTTTGAGCTATTCCCTTTCTCACCTCCTCCATTTGCTTCCAGTGAACAATGGAGGTTGCATGGCCTGTGTCCAGTGTGTGCTTTACGCACGTATATGGATAGGACCATGGATATCTGTGTTTGTGATCAGCTTTTTGCCTGTTTTGCTAATCCAGCTCGGGGTAGGACGCTTTCTAAGCAGCTTCTTTGTCATTGGATTGTGGAGGCATATCTCCCTGACATACGGGGGTGTTGCGGCTACTTGGGCATTGTTCAGGGGCCTGACATCTGATATTTGTGCTGCAGCGAGTTGGAATTCCCCACACACCTTTGTGAGATTTTATCGCTTGGATGTAACTGCTCCATGTGTGGCTCATAGTGTTCTTATGGCTGGGTCCGGGAGTGGTTGTTAGGCAGCGCGCATGTTGCACATTTATCCAGGTTACCACAGTTCCCTGTGGGGTGTAGTCTTGGGCTGCGGCAGCATGTAAAGTGCACACTATCAGGGTAACCACAATTTCCTTTGGGTTTGAGCCTTGGGCTGCCATGGCAGCGCCTGAGTACCCAGTTTCCAGGTTACTGGAGGTTTCATGTGGGTTTGAGCCTCGTACTGCCATGGATCATCAACTCTGTCGATGTTATTCAGTGTGGTTCCTTGTACGAATTCTGATATTTCAGGCTCGAAAGGAAAGTATAGTTCTTGGAACTGTGAGGTCTTTGTACTTGGGCTACAGTGTTAGCGTGGCAACATGGCAGTGCGCATAGCCAAGTTGCATCAGGTTCTGGTTCCCTATATGGGTCTCTGACAGTTCAGGCCTCATGAGGCTCTGACAGTTCGGGCTTATACCGAGTGACAAACTGAAAGGGAACGTACTGTTTGGAATATAACTACTGTTCCCTGAAGGAGGGAACGAGGTATAACATATTTTGGTCCCACACCGTCAGTGGGTTTGGGCTCGCTGAAGAGCGGTACTGAACTGAGGAAATCAATGCATGCCCTGGTATTATAACCAGGATGGCAGGGCTTCAGAGGGCGTGCTCGGCATCCTTTGGCCCTGTTGGGCGTGATTTCAGTTTTCTCCAGGTGAATATGATTTGTCGTTGACTCCCCATAGTATGTTATACTTCATTCCCTCCTCCAGGGAACAGTAATTATATTCATAACTGTACGTTTTCCCCACATTGATCTATAGTACCACAGAACTAGTCTCAATACTGAAGTTTAAAATGTGAAATACTATTGATAGTGAACAAATAGTTTGCAGTATTGTACAATTGTCTGAAAGGAATATAAGTATCTTAATGTTGAAATAACGTTTGACTTTATTTTATTTGGATAGTGTGAACTGACCTTATTTATAGGCTGACATGTATTTTGATTATTATTATTAGTTATTATTGTTGTTTACATTTTTTATTGACTGACATGTATTACCCTACCGTTTGGCATGAGCATACAGACCTTCACAGATAAGACTTTCACTGGTCCTCATAACCACCTATCCATTTAATTTTGTTAGAAAGATCTGCTATTACCTTCAAATGTAATGTTATTGGTCACATACACGTATTTAGCAGATGTTATTGCGGGTGTAGCGAAATGCTTGTGTCTCACCTTGTGTCAGCAACTGACAAATGTTTTGGAGCTTGCGCGGCAGGTTTTTGACAAGTTTCCAGTGAGAGGGAATAGGGATGGGTGAATACAGTAACAATGATTTATTAATTACACCCTAATTTGATATGGCTTGGTTTGATATGCTTGATATCACAAATGTGATGGGAAATGTTTGCAAACTTCAAAACCTGAAACAAAAGCTGCTCCAAAACGGACCAAATGGAATGTTCAATGATTCAGTAGTGTCTTATATGCTGTTGAAAACACTGCTAGATAGATGAATGACTCATCCTTGTGTGTGTGTGTGTGTGTGTGTCACGTTCCTGACCTGTTTTCTGTTGTTTGGTATGTGTTTATTGGTCAGGGCGTGAGTTTTGGGTGGGCAGTCTATGTTTTCTGTTTCTATGTTGGTTTTGGGTTGCCTGGTATGGCTCTCAATTAGAGGCAGGTGTTTGACGTTTCCTCTGATTGAGAGTCATATTAAGGTAGGTTGTTCTCACTGTTTGTTTGTGGGTGATTGTCTTCCGTGTCAGTGTATGTTCGCACCACACGGGACTGTTTCGTTGTCGTTAGTATATGTAGTCTGTTCCTGTTCGTGCGTTCTTCATGTTTTATGTAAGTTCTCATGGTTTAGGTCAGTCTACATTCGTTTTTGTTATTTTGTAATCCTTCCAAGTGTTTGTTTTCGTGTTTCGTCGTTTGCTTTATTAAATCATTATGTATTCACAACCCGCTGCATTTTGGTCGAATCACTACTCCTCCTCTTCGTATGAAGAGGAGGAGGAAGCCCGTTACAGAACCACCCACCAAACCCAGATCAAGCAGCGGGTTAACGGACAGCAACGACAGCAGCAGTGGGTCAAGGAGGATTGGACATGGGAAGAGATTCTGGACGGAGAAGGACCCTGGGCAGAGCCAGAGGAGTGTCGCCGTCCCAAGGCGGAGCTGGAGGCATCTAAAGCGGAGAGGCGACGATATGAGGAGGCAGCACGGAAGCAAGGCTGGAAGCCCGCAAGTACAACCCAAAAATTTCTTGGGGGGGGGGCTAAAGGGTAGTGTGGCGAAGTCAGGTAGGAGACCTGCGCCAACTTCCCGGGCTTACCGTGGAGAGCGAGAGTACGGGCAGACACCGTGTTACGCAGTAGAGCGCATGGTGTCTCCTGTACGTGTTCATAGCCCGGTGCGGGTTATTCCACCTCCCCGCACTAGCCGGGCTAGAGTGAGCATTGAGCCAAGTGCCATGAAGCCGGCTCAACATATCTGGCCTCCAGTACGTCTCCTCGGGCCGGTGTACATGGCACCAGCCTTACGCATGGTGTCCCCGGTTCGCCAACACAGCCCAGTGCGGGTTATTCCACCTCCCCGCACTGGACGGGCTACGGGGAGCATGCAACCAGGTAAGGTTGGGCAGGCTCAGTGCTCAAGGGAGCCAGTACGCCTGCACGGTCCGGTATATCCGGCGCCACCTTCCCGCCCCAGCTCAGTACCACCAGTGCCTACACCACGCACCAGGCTTCCAGTGCGTCTCCAGAGCCCTGGTCCTCCTCCACGCACTCTCCCTGTGGTGCGTGTCTCAAGCTCAGTGCCTCCAGTTTCGGCACCACGCACCAGGCCTACTGTGCGCCTCAGCAGGTCTGAGCCATCTGTCTGCCCAGCACCGTCTGAGCCATCTGTCTGCCCAGCACCGTCTGAGCCATCTGTCTGCCCAGCGCCGTCTGAGCCATCTGTCTGCCCAGCGCCGTCTGAGCCATCTGTCTGCCCAGCGCCGTCTGAGCCATCTGTCTGCCCAGCGCCGTCTGAGCCATCCGTCTGCCCAGCGCCGTCTGAGCCATCCGTCTGCCCAGCGCCGTCTGAGCCATCCGTCTGCCCAGCGCCGTCTGAGCCATCCGTCTGCCCAGCGCCGTCTGAGCCATCCGTCTGCCCAACGCCGTCTGAGCCATCCGTCTGCCCAACGCCGTCTGAGCCATCCGTCTGCCCAACGCCGTCTGAGCCATCCGTCTGCCCAACGCCGTCTGAGCCATCCGTCTGCCCAGCGCCTTCTGAGCCATCCGTCTGCCCCGAGCCATTCGAGCCGCCCGTCTGGCCCGAGCCATTAGAGCCATCCGTCAGTCAGGAGCCACTAGAGCCGTCCGTCAGTCAGGAGCTGCCAGAGCCGCCAGCCAGTCAGGAGCTGCCAGAGCCGCCAGCCAGTCAGGAGCTGCCAGAGCCGCCAGCCAGTCAGGAGCTGCCAGAGCCGCCAGCCAGTCAGGAGCTGCCCTTCAGTCATGAGCTGCCCTCCAGTCATGAGCTGCCCTCCAGTCATGAGCTGCCCTACAGTCATGAGCTGCCCTACAGTCATGAGCTGCCCTACAGTCATGAGCTGCCCTACAGTCATGAGCTGCCCTCCAGTCATGAGCTGCCCTCCAGTCCGGAGCTGCCACCCAGTCCGGAGCTGCCACCCAGTCCGGAGCTGCCACCCAGTCCGGAGCTGCCACCCAGTCCGGAGCTGCCACTCAGTCCGGAGCTGCCACTCAGTCCGGAGCTGCCATTAGTACAGAGTTGTCCCTCTGTCCTAAGCTACCTCTCTGTCCGGAGCTACCTCTCTGTCCGGAGCTACCTCTTTGTCCTGAGCTACCTCTCTGTCCTGAGCTACCTCTCTGTCCTGAGCTGTCTCCTCTATGTAGGAGGGGCCTTAGTGAAGGTTCCTGGACCATGGTCGGGGGCGAGGGTCGCCACTCAAAGGACGCTAAGGAGGGGGACAAAGACAGTGGTGGAGTGGTGTCCTCGTCCACCGCCGGAGCCGCCACCGCGGACAGATGCCCACCCAGACCCTCCCCTTGAGTTGTAGGGGTGCGCCCGGAGTTCGCACCTTGAGGGGGGGGTTCTGTCACGTTCCTGACCTGTTTTCTGTTGTTTGGTACGTGTTTATTGGTCAGGGCGTGAGTTTTGGGTGGGCAGTCTATGTTTTCTGTTTCTATGTTGGTTTTGGGTTGCCTGGTATGGCTCTCAATTAGAGGCAGGTGTTTGACGTTTCCTCTGATTGAGAGTCATATTAAGGTAGGTTGTTCTCACTGTTTGTTTGTGGGTGATTGTCTTCCGTGTCAGTGTATGTTCGCACCACACGGGACTGTTTCGTTGTCGTTAGTATATGTAATCTGTTCCTGTTCGTGCGTTCTTCATGTTTTATGTAAGTTCTCATGGTTTAGGTCAGTCTACATTCGTTTTTGTTATTTTGTAATCCTTCCAAGTGTTTGTTTTCGTGTTTCGTCGTTTGCTTTATTAAATCATTATGTATTCACAACCCGCTGCATTTTGGTCGAATCACTACTCCTCCTCTTCGTATGAAGAGGAGGAGGAAGCCCGTTACAGTGTGTGTACTTCTCTACATTCATGAAGAGACTTATAAGCTATACATTACAGGCGGGAATAGTAAAAATGTCCGTTGTGAACACAGTCATTATAGTGCACTGATTACATTCTGAATGTTATTCTAAATCTCACACAAATTAAGAAGAATTAAAAAGTATGTGGATAAATTAAGTCATTCAAAACAATCCCATCTAAACCCAAAAGCAAAGAGCCAACAGCAGAGGGCAGTGTGCCACACAACACAGCATGCTAACCAACCTCTTTTAGCTTATCCTTCTCTAAAGTATCATCCGTCCGTGGGTTTAGTTGGACCGTTTTGCTCATTCTCCCTTTGAAAACAGACTGGTCTGTGGGGCTGTGAAATCATTCTGGCGGCTCAAAGAGAGACATACCGACTGTTCTTTGGCACTCATCCTCCTCTCGCAATGTCTGTCTGTTCTGTCAGCATCCCCAACTCCATCCCACATAGCACCCTATATTATTTGCTACAGTAAAAATAGATTGCCCACCCCCCCACCCCCACCACGACAGGGGCTGACAGCTGTATAGCCCTACTGTGACAGAATCCCCCCACCCCCACCACGACAGGGGCTGACAGCTGTATAGCCCTACTATGACAGAATCCAACTGTGTTGACAGTGACCCCATTATGACATGGCCCTCAGCCAAACGCCCGACCTGAGTCGCTCTGGCAACGTCTTAACAAGGTTCATTAGGACTTGTGGTCCACTCTGAGTGGTGATGACCGATGTTACGGGTCATGATGCTCACTGACCGAGAGTAACTTCTTCTCTCGCCAGTGAACTGTTGACCAGCTGAGGGGAATGACCTTTACTCTCTCACACAACTCTCTCACACTCTCTCACACAACTCAGGGGCTGAGTGACCCAAAATTACTACACATAATAATTTCATGGTTTTGTGCAGTTCTTGGATACTTCAAATTAGAGTATTTTCTTCTCACCTAATGTATACATATGTACACAGAGAAGACTGCTTGTAAGCAAGACACTGGACAGGCTGAAGTAGACCTTGTTAATGGCTATATTTATTTTAACATTCACTGCAATTATGCTTGACAGCAGTTGTGTCTGTGTCCATAACATGCTTCACTGAGGGAAATAAAAGCTTTTACTGTATGTCTGTACTGTACATTCAGCAGCTCAAAGGCTAACATGCTACCTCAGCGCTCAGTAACACATATTGCAGGCTGATTTATTAAGTGAATTGGAGTGTTTCAGCCTTTGAGGACCACAGTGTCTGCAGCTTTTTCACCGTACCTCAGGTCTACTACTCCTAATTATTTGGCCAGAAAGTCACCTCATCCCCTCTTCCCAGTGTAAATCAGCCACTGTACTAATCGACTATTAATTGAGAGGTAAGCTTTAAACCTGCAGACCTCATGCATGCAGTTAACCACCATTGATTTACCTGGGAATAAACTCAAACTTACTCTTGCTGAATGTAAAATGTCTTAACAATTACAGTATGCCCTTATTTTCCCTGACCAGAATGCGGAGGCTCTCTATACATACAGTATTATAAACTCAAGACTGTATTAACCAACCAACATCCTGCCAAATTTTCCTGGGTCAGAAATGCAGTCACCTCATTTATTGATGAGTTTGTCCCAGTTTTGTCAGTGTTTGTTTTGTGGGCTGAACTTCAGGGAGAGGCAACAGTGACAGATAGAGTCAAAGCAGTATCAAGGTACAGTCTGAGACAGCATAGCACAGATGTCCCTTATTAAAAAACAACTTGCTGAGATCTGTCCTTTTAATCGCTGTCGTCAATGTCTTCCAAAACAGTACAAAAAGGCAGTTTGCTTTCTGAATATACAGCTGAAGTCGGAAGTTTACATACACTTAGGTTGGAGTCATTAAAACTTGTTTATCAACCACTCCACAAATTTCTTGTTATCAAACTATAGTTTTAGCAAGTCGGTTAGGACATCTACTTTGTGCATGACACAAATAATTTTCCCAACAATTATTTACAGCCAGATTATTTCACTTATAATTCACTGTATCACAATTCCAGTGGGTCAGAAGTTTACATACACTAAGTTGACTGTGCCTTTAAACAGCTTGGACAATTCCAGAAAATGATGTCATGGCTTTAGAAGCTTCTGATAGGCTAATTGACATAATTTGAGTCAATTGGAGGTGTACCTGTGGATGTATTTCAAGGCCTACCTTCAAACTCAGTGCATCTTTGCTTGACATCATGGGAAAATAACCTCCCGGGTGGCGCAGTGGTCTAGGGCACTGCATCGCAGTGCTAGCTGCGCCACCAGAGTCTCTGGGTTCACGCCCAGGCTCTGTCGCAGCCGGCCGGGAGGTCCGTGGGGCGACGCACAATTGGCATAGCGTCGTCCGGGTTAGGGAGGGTTTGGCCGGTAGGGATATCCTTGTCTGTAAAATGTATGTAAAATGTAATAAAATGTATGCACTCTACTGTAAGTCGCTCTGGATAAGAGCGTCTGCTAAATGACTAAAATGTAAAATGTAAATGTAAAATCAAAAAAAAGCAGCCAAGAACTCAGAAAAAAATTGTGGCTCTCTACAAGTCTGGTTCATCCTTGGGAGCAATTTCCAAATGCCTGAAGGTACCACGTTCATCTGTACAAACAATGTACGTGTCACGTTCTTTCAAAATTGAACCCAGAAGCAGACCAGGACAAGGAGCGTAGGAAGAAGGTGAGTATTTATTTACATGTGAATGGGTAGATATATCCAGGTGGCGTAGCGGGCAGCGGTGGTGAATTGATGGGAGTAAATAGGTGAATCCAATGGAGTAGCGGAATCCTCCGTCGACCAGGCGTGAATGGGGTGAATGATCCGGGTGAGTAACTGAAGGCAAAACAAACGGAGGTAAGTTCAAGGCAAGCAATACGTAAACAAAAATAACAAAACAAATACTATCCAACTGGAGTCTGATACTATGGCACAACATACTGTTCATGGCTAACGATCCGGCAGGGAATGGAAGTCAGGTCAGAGCTTTTGAAGGGGAGAGATGATGATCAGGACAGGTGTGCAGATTACTGATGGGACACAGGTGCGGGTGAACATCAATCTCCCAACAAGCTAATTCGCCCGGCAACCAGACAGGGTGCGTTCCAGGACACCTGAAACACACTCCAGGACAGACACACAGGCAAACCCAGACTCAGGAAGCGGGATTCGTGACAGTACCCCCCCTCCGACGAACGCCACCGGGCGGACTACCTGGAGCGCCAGGGTGGAGGCGGTAGAAGTCACGAAGCAGGTCGTCATCCAGGATCTGACGCCGAGGAATCCAACTCCTCTCCTCTGGACCATATCCTTCCCAATCCACTAAATACTGGTACCCTCGACCCCGCCGTCTGGAGTCCATGATGCGGCGCACCGTGTAGACAGGACCACCTCCGATCATCCGAGGAGGAGGAGGACGAGGAGGAGGGGGCAACAGAGGACTGAGGTGAACCGGCTTGAGGCAGGAGACATGAAAGGTGGGATGTACTCTAAGAGTTGCAGGCAACTTGAGTCGAACCACAACAGGATTAATGATTCTCTCCACTACAAACGGACCAATGAACTTCGGTGACAACTTTCTCGACTCAGTCCGTAGAGGAAGATCCCATGTAGCCAACCAAACCTTATCTCCGACCGTATAAGCTGGGGCAGGAATACGGCGACGATTCGCCTGGATCTGATACCGGTCAGACACTCTAAGGAGAGCCTTCCTGGCCCGATGCCAGGTCCGGTGGCAACGACGAATGTGGGTCTGGACAGAGGGAACCGAGAGATCCCTTTCCTGAGAAGGAAACAAAGGAGGTTGGTAACCGTACAGGCATTGGAAGGGGGACATCCCAGTGGCAGATGACGGAAGGGTATTATGGGCATACTCGACCCAGGGTAATTGAGATGACCAAGAGGTAGGATCAGAGGAGACAAGACAACGCAGCGTGGACTCCATCTTCTGGTTGGCTCTCTCCGCCTGACCATTAGATTGTGGATGAAATCCAGAAGTGAGACTGACTGTAGCTCCAATGGCCAAACAGAAAGATCTCCAGACAGCAGAGGTAAACTGAGGACCACGGTCAGAAACAATGTCACTGGGCAATCCGTGGACCCTGAAAACCTCCCTAACCAAGATCTCAGACGTCTCCGTAGCCGATGGAAGCTTGGAGAGAGGGACAAAATGAGCAAACTTGCTGAATCTGTCCACAATGGTCAGAATGACCGTGTTCCCAACAGAAGGGGGCAATCCTGTGACAAAATCCAGGGCCAGATGCGACCAAGGTCGCCGAGGAATAGGTAGGGGGTGAAGAAGCCCAGAGCTGGGTCGATTGGTACTTTTGTTCTGAGCACAAACAGGACATGCGGCAACAAACCTCCGGGTATCTTCTCCCATGGCAGGCCACCAAAATCGTCTGCGCAGTAGCGACATAGTCCGAGCAACGCCAGGGTGACAAGCTATCTTGCTGGCGTGGGACCACTGAAGAACAGCAGAACGGACCGACTCAGGCACGAACAACCGACCGGGTGGACCGTTACCAGGGCCGGGCTGCGTCCGAAGGGCCGCCATCACATCCTCCTCAATCCTCCATGTAACGGTTCCCACGACAACATTCTGGGGAAGAATCGTCTCAGTCTTGGCCCCACTCTCCTCCGTCTTAGAGAACATCCGGGACAGGGCGTCCGCCTTCCCGTTCTTCGACCCAGGTCGGAACGTCAGGGAAAAATTGAAGCGTCCAAAAAACAACGCCCACCTGGCCTGACGGGCGTTGAGACGTTTAGCCGATTGCACGTAAGCCAGATTCTTGTGGTCAGTCCAGACCACAAACGGTTGCTCCGCTCCCTCCAACCAGTGACGCCACTCCTCCAAGGCAAGCTTCACAGCGAGAAGCTCCCGGTTACCCACATCGTAGTTTCTTTCAGCTGGAGAAAGACGACAAGAGTAGAAAGCGCAGGGATGGAGTTTACCGTCAGTGGAGCTACGCTGGGACAGGATGGCGCCCACCCCCACATCAGACGCGTCCACTTCAACAACAAACTGACGGGAAGTGTCAGGTTGAGAGAGAATCGGGGCGTTGGTGAATCGGCTCTTCAAGTCCAGAAATGCTCGGTCTGCCTCAGGAGTCCAACAGAAATTTCTGGTGCAAGACGTCAGGGCAGTTAAAGGGGCGGCCACCCGGCTGTAATCACGGATAAACCTCCGATAGAAGTTCGCAAACCCCAGAAATCTCTGGAGCTGCAATCTCGTACCGGGCTGGACCCAATCCCGAACCGCCCGAACCTTCTCTTGGTCCATCTTGATCTCTCCCCTGGATATGATGTACCCGAGAAATGACGTCGTGTGGGCGTGAAAATCACACTTCTCAGCCTTCACGAACAGACGGTTCTCCAATAACCGCTGCAGGACCTGCTTGACATGCAGAACGTGGCTAGAAAGCTCCTTCGAGAAGATTAGGATATCATCCAGGTAAACGAACACAAAAATTCCAATCATATCTCTCAGAACGTCATTTACCATACTTTGGAACACAGCCGGAGCGTTGGTCAGTCCAAACGGCATCACTTGGTACTCAAAATGTCCCATCGGAGTATTGAACCCAGTCAACCACTCGTCCCCCTCTTTGATCCGAACCAAATGATACGCATTACGTAAATCAAGCTTCGTAAAAACCGTAGCACCCTGTAAGGAATCGAAAGCCGAGCTCATCAAGGGAAGGGGATACTTGTTCTTGACCGTAATATCATTCAACCCCCGATAATCAATACACGGTCGAAGAGAGCCATCCTTCTTGCTCACAAAAAAAAAATCCTGCTCCCAGAGGTGATGACGAGGGCCGAATGAGACCTGCAGCTAGAGACTCCTTGATGTAGGTCTCCAAGGCCTCACGTTCAGGTCGAGAGATACTGTATAACCGTCCCTTGGGAAAGGCAGCTCCAGGAAACAGATTAATCGCACAGTCATAAGGTCGGTGGGGAGGAAGGGACAGAGCCTTCTGTTTACTGAATACTTCACCCAACTCGTGATATGTTTCTGGAACCAGAGACAAATCAGGAGGAGCAGAGTCACTGACCTGACTGGAAACAGCAGGAGAACAGGCAGTCCTAAGGCAGTTAGCATGACACTCAATGCTCCAACTAGTTACCTTACCCGTCACCCAATCAAACGAGGGATTGTGTTCCTTCAGCCAGGGGTAACCAAGAACCAGAGGAACATGGGGCGAGGACAGAATGAGGAAGGAGATCAACTCTGAATGATTCCCCGACACCAACATCTTAACCGGTTCAGTCCTCATAGTGATCCGTGCCAGACTACTCCCGTTCAGAGTGGTTGCTTCAATGGCTTCCGGCAATTGCTCCTTGGAAAGCCCCAGCTGTTCCACCAAGTCGGCATCAATAAAGCTGCCATCGGCACCTGAATCGATAAGAGCGTTCATCTCTAATCTCTGATCCTTATTCATAAGGGTCGCAGGAAAACGGGGTCTGACAGGATCCTTGAGAGATTGAAACTGGCTCGCTAAAATTCCTCCCAAAACTAGCGAGCCGGGCAGTTTAACGGGCGCTGTGGACAAGCGGAGATGTAATGTCCCGAGCTACCACAGTAGAAACAGCTGTTGGTCTTACGTCTACGTTGGCGCTCCTCCTTAGTTAGCCCGTGTCGCCCCACTTGCATTGGTTCAGAATCTGGTGGCAAGACCCCTCCACTAATACCGTGTGGGGAATAACGATCAATACTTTCTGGTTCACTTCCTGAACCGAATGGTAACCGAGTGGCTGATTGATTGGATGGGCCCCACTGCTTCTCCCTCCTTCTCTCTCGGACTCTATTATCTACCCGAATAGATAAAGTGACCAAGCTGTCTAGGTCACTAGGCTCTGGATAAGATATCAGCTCGTCCTTGAGTTGCTCCGACAACCCCTGGTAAAAAACCGCTTGTAGTGACTCCTCATTCCAACCACTCTCCACCGCCAATGTCCTGAACTCGATCATAAAATCTGCCACACTGCGAGCTCCTTGGCGAAGAGAGAACAAACGTTTAGCTGCGTCCTTACCTCGGACTGGATGATCAAAAAGCTTTCTCATCTCTCCCGTGAACTCCTGATATGAAGCCGTGCAGGTTCCCTGTCGTTCCCAAATGGCTGAAGCCCATTCCAGAGCTCTTCCACGCAGCAGTTCAATAACAAAGGCTATCCTAGCCTTGTCCGTGGCGTAAGAATGGGGCTGCAGATCAAACACTAACCCACACTGCATAAGAAACGAACGGCATCTTCCCAAATCCCCTTCATATTTATCAGGCGTCGGTACCTTGGGTTCACGGAAGGAAACCGCTCCAGACCCGGCAGGTGAGATGGGTGAAACAGGTGGTGAATGAATCGCCGGCAAACTGAGCTGATCCTGGATTTGTGTCAAGCTAGCAGATAAGTTCTGGATTGAACTCGCTATCTCCTGTAGCGCCGTATTGTGTTGTCCCAATGTCTTCCCCTGCTGGGTAATGGCATGGCAAACGGAGTCCAGGTCCGCTGGGTTCATCCTTGGCCGGATCGTTCTTTCACGTTCTTTCAAAATTGAACCCAGAAGCAGACCAGGACAAGGAGCGTAGGAAGAAGGTGAGTATTTATTTACAAGTAAATGTGAATGGGTAGATATATCCAGGTGGCGTAGCGGGCAGCGGTGGTGAATTGATGGGAGTAAATAGGTGAATCCAATGGAGTAGCGGAATCCTCCGTCGACCAGGCGTGAATGGGGTGAATGATCCGGGTGAGTAACTGAAGGCAAAACAATCGGAGGTAAGTTCAAGGCAAGCAATACGTAAACAAAAATAACAAAACAAATACTATCCAACTGGAGTCTGATACTATGGCACAACATACTGTTCATGGCTAACGATCCGGCAGGGAATGGAAGTCAGGTCAGAGCTTTTGAAGGGGAGAGATGATGATCAGGACAGGTGTGCAGATTACTGATGGGACACAGGTGCGGGTGAACATCAATCTCCCAACAAGCTAATTCGCCCGGCAACCAGACAGGGTGCGTTCCAGGACACCTGAAACACACTCCAGGACAGACACACAGGCAAACCCAGACTCAGGAAGCGGGATTCGTGACAGTACGCAAGTATAAACACCATGGGACCACGCAGCCATCATACCGCTCAGGAAGGAGACGCGTTCTGTCTCCTAGAGATGTACTTTGGTGCGAAAAGTGCAAATCAATCCCAGAACAGCAGCAAAGAACCTTGTGAAGATGCTAGAGGAAACAGGTAAAAAAAGTATCTATATCCACAGTAAAACGAGTCCTATATCGACATAACCTGAAAGGCCGCTCAGCAAGGAAGAAGCCATTGCTCCAAAACTGCCATAAAAAGCCAGACTACGGTTTGCAACTGCACATGGGGACAAAGATCATACTTTTTGGAGAAATGTGTTCTGGTCTGATGAAACAAAAATAGAACTGTTTGGCCATAATGACCATCGTTATGTTTGGAGGAAAAAGGGGGAGGCTTGCAAGCCGAAGAACACCATCCCAACCATGAAGCACGGGGGTGGCAGCATCTTGTTGTGGGGGTGCTTTGCTGCAGGAGGGACTGGTGCACTTCACAAAATAGATGGCATCATGAGGATGGACAAATATGTGGATATATTGAAGCAACATCTCAAGACATCAGTCAAGAAGTTAAAGCTTGGTCGCAAATGGGTCTTCCAAATGGACAATGACCCCAAGCATACTTCCAAAGTTGTGGCAAAATGGCTTAAGGACAACAAAGTCAAGGCATTGGAGTGACCATCACAAAGCCCTGACCTCAATCCTATCAAAAATGTGTGGGCAGAACTGAAAAAGCGTGTGCGAGCAAGGAGGCCTACAAACCTGACTCAGTTACACCAGCTCTGTCAGGAGGAATGGGCCAAAATTCACCCAACTCATTGTGTGAAGCTTGTGGAAGGCTACCCGAAACGTTTGACCCAAGTTAAACAATTTAAAGGCAATGCTACCAGATACTAATTGAGTGTATGTAAACTTCTGACCCACTGGGAATGCGATGAAAGAATTTAAAGCTGAAATAAATAATTCTCTCTACTATTATTCTGACATTTCACATTCTTAAATTAAATTGGTGATTCTAACTGGCCTAAAACAGGGAAGTTTTACTAGGATTAAATGTCAGGAATTGTGAAAAACTGAATTTAAATGTATTTGGCTTAGGTGTATGTAAACATTCGACTTCAACTGTAAATATAAAGTAAAAAATACCTATGACAGGTAAATGGCAGATAAATCAATTTAGGAATACACCATAGAGACATAACTTTGATCCATCCAAGAATATACTTAATGTACAGTGGAGATATGCTGAGATAAAACAATGAAGACATGATGCAAGCAGGCATGGTTGTACTGCAAGCACATGTAGGTGGAGGGCAATGCAGGATCACTGCAAACAAGCGATAGCTGAGGGATTGCTATTTATTCCATGCCGACAAGTAGCCCAAGTGAAAATCTTTCAACTTAAAAAGTTCCACTTGGCAAACACAGCATTTGGGAAGATCTGCTGGGATTAAAAGCAAAACTAGGCTGAAGGATGACAAGAAGGCTATTTAATCATGCTGTTCTGTACCACCAGGCTCTAAGTAAATATTAGTACAATGAATCGTAGTCAGGACATCACTCATGTTAAAAGAGCCTTCCTGAAACAGTTTTCATACAGTGCTTTCAATTTCCTCTTTCAGCCTTATTGCAGGTCCAGGATGTAATTTCGTCAAGGTAATGTCTCCTCGTTTTAGCATATCCTTCCTGCAATGGACAAGAAGGCACCACTTTGATGTATCTTGCCAGTTTAGCTGTTCTTAGTTGAATGTCATAACCTGCATTTCTAAAGCATTTTCTTTTTACAACTGCATGCATGAACAATGTGTTTTTTAAGGACGTTCTCTGGCAGCTTTTTATTTGCCTGACAGGTGTTTATGCAGTAAAGCAACATGTTAACTTCTAAACATCTGAAATACCAAAATAGGGAGTCAAATGACTATTTATATAATTTACAATTAGTTTGATGATTTTAGAACAAAATACACAAATACAGCTTCTATAAGGGTTTAGCTAAAAACATGCATATAATTTATAGTTATGACATACATTGAACTAAAGATCACCACAAAGTGTGTTTGTTCCCTTAACCTCTTAAATGTAAAGTTCCCATATTTAGGGATCCCATTTGATTTTCTTTATTAAATTCAGTCTGGTATGAGAACAGTAGCAGCTATCTGCAAAAGCAGGGTGTCTGCGGAAAGCTGAGTATCTTGGCTATTCATCGGTGCCTTCAAATCTTTGGTGTGACTTACTACCATATATGGCATACAAATTTATAAGGGCAGGCTGAGCCGATGACCTAATTTCTACCCACATTCTGGTTAGCGTTGTGAAGCATAAACGAAATAAACACGGAATATGTTGATACACACCGAAAGCCAGGACTCCACAGATCATGAGGATGTTTTATTTGTCTGCCTGTGATCTACCGTTATTTATCACCAGCCCCGAGAGTCAAAATGTTTATTTTACACTATGTTTTCACCAAACAGCAAACATCTTACAAGGTAAGCTACGATTTGGTCTGTGTTTGAGCTATAGTTACATGGGGGGGGGGGGGGGGGGGGGTGTATGAAATTAATCCTGAGGCTGGTAGGAACAGATCTAGCCTATTACCAATGTTATCTGATGATGTATTACTTAATGGTAACAGTGAATGTCCATCGAGTGACTAGGTTTAGATGTCCCCTGTATGTCCCCCGACACCACCACAATGTTTGAGAGAGTTTGGTGTTGTAAAAATTTTGTTTTTATAGTGAACAATAACTTTTAGTTACATCCAGTGTGCAAAAACAGTGCAATTGACAGATTTGGACACTTTGGAGAGGTTTGAAGGACACTTGAATGTACCCTGGATACTCCATAACACCACCACAATGTTTGAGTGAGGTTGATATGGTAGAAATTGTGTTTTTATACTGAAAAAATTGTGTTTAGGGATTGCAAATATGTAATATCACTGGAATTATCTAATTCATAGACATATGCCACTTTGGAGAGGTTTGGGGACACATGGAAACGTCCCGTGACCACACCTGACACCCCTTACGAAAACATTTGCCCATTTCTAGTTGTTAGGTCTATCAATCACATTTTACTGATATTGTTTGCATGTGTGCAATCCATCTGATGTGTTTCCAGCTCTAGCCATCAATAATTCACATAGCTTGTCAATGAAAGATGACTTTCAAAATAAATAAATTGTTATTTTATGTGTGCTTGATCTTGTGGATTCTGAACTATGTAACTCCTATCTATTTTCCTCATGATCTCCCAGATGTCTTCTTTCCAAATATACCAAGTTTTTGCATGTTAGAATCATGCAACTACATATGAATAGCATTTACTTTTGGGTATGTCTATTTAGGCGGAAATCTACATTTTGCCATTACATCTAAAGATGACCACAAAGCATGTTTGTTCCCTTAAGTCAATGGTTTCAAACATACGGCCTGTGGGCCAGATCCGGCCAGCGAGGGGATCCAATCCGTCTCATGGGCGGTTTTAGTTTTTAAAAAAGAAGAAAAAATAGATTATAATTTATAAAAAATATAATTTAAAAAAATGTATGGGGGGACTAACAAAATACTTTCAAATGACAAAAAACAAATCTGAACAGTGTTTTTTGTTTAACAAATGTAGCAAATTTTGACGGCGAGGAAATAACACACTTTCAGTACAGCCCTCCAGACCTTGTTGACCGGATGGGGCCCCCAGGGGATTAATGAGATTGACACCCCTGCCTTAAAACCTCTAACGCCTACGATCCCCCCCATCACAAAAGCTGACTAGCATAGCCTAGCCTAAAGCCACAGGGATATCATATAATAAAATGTTCATGAAATCACAAGTCCAAGACACCAAATGAAAGATACACATCTTGTGAATAAAGCCATCATTTCTGATTTTTAAAATGTTTTACAGGGAAGACACAATATGTAAATCTATTAGCTAACCACGTTAGCAAAAGACACCAGTTCCATACTCCACCATTTTTTTACTGCATCAGCAGCTATCACAAATTCGACCAAATAAAGATATAAATAGCCACTAACCAAGAAACAACCTCATCAGATGACAGTCTGATAACATATTTATTGTATAGCATAGGTTTTGTTAGAAAAATGTGCATATTTCAGGTATAAATCATAGTTTACCATTGCAGCCCCCATCACAACTCTCACTAAAACGACTAGAATAACTACAGAGACCATCGTGTATTAGTTAATTACTCATCATAAAACATTTCTTAAAAATACACAGCGTGCAGCAGATGAAAGACACAGATCTTGTGAATCAAGACAATATTTCAGATTTTCTAAGTGTTTTACAGCGAAAACACAATATAGCGTTATATTAGCTTAGCACAATAGCGAACATCACACCAGCATTGATTCAAGGCAAAAATAGCTATAACGTATAAACCACCAAAATATATTAATTTTTTCACTAACCTTCTCAGAATTCTTCAGATGACAGTCCTGTAACATCATATTACACAATTCATATAGAGTTTGTTCGAAAATGTGCATATTTAGCGGCACAAATCGTGCTTATACATTGAGAATAGTGTCCAAAATATCAAGCAATCTGTCCGGCGCCATCTTGGAACGGCACCTATTCTTATCGAAAACTATTCATAAACTTGACTAAAAAAATACAGGTTGGACAGCAATTGAAAGACAAATTAGTTCTTAATGCAATCGCTGAATTACATTTTTAAAATTAACCTTACTGCGCAATACAGGCTGCGATAACGCAAGGCTACACTGCCAGAAATGGCGTCTCATGCATTTAACTTTTTTCAACAGAACAATGAATTATCAGCATAAATAGTTCTTACTTTTCGATGAACTCTCATCAGAATCTTGGGATGGGTGTCCTTTGTCCAAAAGAATTGTTGCTAGGTTGGAGAACGTCGTCTTCAGAGTTGCAATTAGCAGTAAACATTAGGACGAAAGAGAGAGATACCCAAATTCCTACAGCGCCAAGGAAATAAATACCCGAAAATCGCAATATACTGACATAAACTGATATAATTCGGTTCAAAATAACAAGATTATGATGTCTTTAAAGCCTATATCGAATAAAAACACAGCCGGAAATGTCTGAGATCTATAACCGATGTTTCCAAAAGAACGTCCCAAGGTCCTTACTGCGCCAGAGCGAAGGTGAAAAGAAAGAGCCACCTATTTCCCAAGCAATTTATAAACTTTGGGAACTACGTAGAAACTCCATTTCAAGTCTCCCTATTCGCTAACAACCAGGGGAAGGCGTATGCAGTGCATCTCAACCAATAGAGGACAGGCAAATTAATACACAGGTCTCAGAACAGCCAGCAAAATTCTGCATTCTGACATACACATAGGAAAATTGCTCTAAGTCGAGTTCTGTTTCACCCACAGATATAATTCAAACGGTTTTAGAAACTAGAGAGTGCTTTCTATCCAATAGTAATAATAATATGCATATTGTACGAGCAAGAATTGAGTACGAGGCAGTTTAATTTGGAAACGAATTTGTACTATGTCGAAATGGCACCCCCCTAGTGGCAAGTTAAGTTAAAATCTTTGGCTTGTATCCTAAACGCGGGACAAGCACTTTGAAGCATCTTTTACGTTGAATGACTTTCTCTCCCTCTTGTCCTGTCTCATGTTAATAAAGGATGGTGGATATCTCGGGACCGATTTTAACACCGACATAGTTCAGTCTTAACTCAGCAGGGTGCCTGTGATGAAAAGTCCTCATTACTTTCTCTCTGGTCAACATTTTATGTGTTGAAACTGAAATACCATCACTATTACTGCAGTACTAGAATGGATTGTAGGCATTGCCATGATAGAGGTCTGCAGTAAAAAGCTATATTCTTTGCCAAATGCTATTAAAATGGCAAATGTTATGATATTTGCTTGTTTGGAAATCATACTTTATCATGTTTACCTGCCTGTACAGGATTATATCTGAGTTTTCTTTACAAAGATGTATGTATAGTATTTCCTCCTCTTGATCAATTTATTTAAATCACTGGGTTTTCACTTTACAAAGACAATCTGTAATCTGACACCTTTTTCACTAAACCTGACACATGGACTTTTGCTTCTTGAGTTTTACATTTATATCAGGATTTGTCATGGCTTTCAGCCACGCTCCTGTTCTGAAGAAGGGATTTATTTCAATACATGAATAAACGTTAGAGAAGCAGAAGACAGGCTGGCGGCTGGATAGGCTATGTGCACCATGTGTGACAGCAGATCTACAGACACATCTATTGGGGAAATCCCCTCACATCAATCATTAATTGTGGGATACAGCAAAGTGTGGCTCTAGGGAAGCTCTGTGTGGGGACTCCTAGGTGAACTCTAACCTTGTTGTTACACAATGGGGCCATGATTGTTGATGGCATGCAGTATGTATGAGATGGCTCTATCCTCAATGTCAGCAAGACAAAGGAGCTGATCGTTGACTACAGGAAACGGCTGGCCGAGCACGCCCTCATTCAAATCAAAGGGGTGTAGTAGAGCGGGTCGAGAGCTTCAAGTTCCTCCTTTCCACATCAGTAAGGATCTATCATGATCCACACACACCAACACAGTTGTGAAGAGGACACGACAACACCTCTTCACCCTCAGGAACCTGAAAAGATTTGGCGTGGGCACCTCAGATCCTCACAAAGTTATACAGCTGCACCATCGAGAATATCTTGACTGGCTGCATCACCGCTTGGTATGGGAACTGCTTGGTATCCAACTACAAAGCACTACAGAGGGTAGTGCGTATGGCCCAGTACATCAATGGGGCCAAGCTCCCTGCCATCTAGGACCTCTATACCAGGCGGTGTCAGAGAAATGCCCTAAAAATTGTCAAAGACTCCAGCCACCCAAGTCATAGACTGTTCTCTCTGCTACCGCACAGCAAGTGGTACCGATGCACCAAGTTTGGAACCAACAGGACCCTGAATAGCTTCTTCCCCGAAGCTTAAAACTGCTAAATAGTTAATTAAATAGTTAATTAAATAGCTACCCAGACTATCTGCCTTGACCATTTTTGCACTAACTGTTTTTGACTCGTCACATACGCTGCTGCTTCTGTTAATTATCTGTTTATTATTATTATCTGTTTATTACACTTTTTTGTTCCAGGTAGAACCCTTTCAGGTCCATGTAGAACCCTTTCCACAGAGGTTTCTACATGGAAACTGAAAGAGTTCTAACTGGAACCAAAAAGGGTTATCCTTTGGGGATGGCCAAATAACCCTTTTGGATCCCTTTTTTTCTAAGAGTGTACAGTCCCTGTGTGTTTGCATACTCAGAATGAGAGAGGCTTGAATACCTGCGACAGCCTGCTTCAGGGAACAAGCCTTCAGAATGAGAGCAGAAGGTGAACTCTGAAGCTGAATCAAGCAAAATTATCTGGGCTGGATTACCACCTCTTCTTACCTCTGTGGGATTATGCAACTCAACTCGTTATAGCCTGTCATAATATTGCACTGAATGCAAATTACTTTGAATATGCTCACCATTTGACTTGGAAACATCTGAGCTTGATTTGACAAGGGTATGTGCTTCATCAAAAAATGGCAGTATTACTGAATCCTCTTTTCTCTCACCTAAAGAGGTGGAATAACGTGATTAATGTGGATCCCAAACAGTGTTTAATCCTGTTGTTGTCTGTGCATTGTTTTTATTGAGGTTCATTGGGGCCATGCCTTGGGCAGATGACACATTTGACCCAATTTCTTGTTGAGAATAATCATTTGAGAGACAGAGTATAAGCTGAAGCTGTCTCAGTGTGATATGTCTTGTTGAAGTATGGATACTGAATTTTTATATGCCTGCATTGTTATGTAGTGTTTACAATTTGGCAGAGAATAACTCAAAATAGTTAACATTTTGACCCCAGCTCGCTGTTATTGGAATAATTAATTTTGTGAAGCAGCTCTAAAGTTTGGGTTGAACCTCTAGTGAATAAGAGATGGTAATATAATGCATTAATAAATATACTGTAGCTGCTGTCCATCTGTAATATTAGTTTTGCGCTAATTGACTGTACCTGCACCAAAACATTTTCTTATATAGCTTGTTCTCCAACTTCTTTTTAAATAGGAAACCAATTTGTTTTCAGCACTTTTATTTCCATGACTGATCAAACCTCGTTTTCTCATGTCTCTCTTGTCCCTCTGCAGCAGACATATGGTGAGCAATATGTTTGGAACATCGAATCACAATAAAGTCACAGTATCGTATCGCAATACATATACTGTACACAGTGAGAATGGCAATGCATGCAGTATCTTATCGGCACTAAGTGTGGTGATAATATCGTATAGTGAGTTCCCTGGCAATTCCCAGCCCTACTCTGCATACAGTATCTTGTTGTTGGTATGTTTGTTTGTTAAATATATTATCCAACCTAACATTTGAACATCCAGATTATAACATAAAGAAAATGTTTAGTGCATCCTTTATATAGAGCCTGTATGCTTTCATGGACAATGACCTTGATTGAATCATTTCTCTCTGGTACATTGCTGTTTTCCACCCATTCTTCAGTAAGCATCTCTTGGCTTCAAAGGGAAATGATCTGAGGGTGTGTTGGCTGCTGTATCCAGGTGAAACAATAGCTTAAAGCGGGCTCCTGGGCTTGGTTGAATTTAAGCAGCTGTGCATCTTCAAACAACACTGTTTACTTGGTTCGTTGCCTAATCCAATATGTATAAGAAATGTGGATTTAAACTGTCTTTTTTTCAGTCTGTTTGGAATTCCAGTGGATTCCTAATGGAGGGAGAAATTATTTCAAAACATATATGATCGTTCAAACAACGAGGAGACGGAATAAAAATAAACTTGTTTAGGATGATTTAGTTTTGGTCCCTTTGTCCACCGTGCTTTGTGTTAATTTCTTGTTTTCTGTCTTTCAGTTTGATTTGGAATTTGATGGAGAAGAAACACTGTTAACTCTAAATGAAATGTTTCTTCCTCACTTGAAAGCAGTGTATTTATCTCTGTCTGACTGTCAGTGTAAAATAAGTTATTTCTTCAAAGCTCTCTGTTGTGAGTGATTGTGAGTGCCTTTTCATATTCAGGTGTAAATTATTTCCCAAATTTCCCATCACTAAATCTCTCAACTTCGAGCAATGTCGGAAACTCATACGACTTATGAGAGTTACTAAATATAAGTCTGACTGAAGACATTTAAGGCAACACTGTGTGTAATTTCATAATATATTTTTGAATAGGTTTTATTGAATTATTTTTAACAAAACAGCAAGCTTAAAAACTATCTTAGACATGGAAAAAATAATAGGAAGATAAGATTTAAGTATTTTTCTTTTTACTTCCAGTATTACCCATCAAACTATGTATAATAGGCTTTGTGGGCCAGTTTCCCAGACCCAGATTAAGACTAATCCTGGACTAAGAAGCACAAATTTTAATTGAGCATGCTTTTTAGTCCAGGAGTCTGGAAAACTGGCTCTGAGAATTCAAAGATAAGCATACAACTACATAAAAATAGAATTATCTGATAAAAGCTTAAATCTGGGATTTTATAATATCAAGTCAAAGGTTAATAAAATAATGCTCATGGTTACTGAGACCCATGCAATGCTATGAAACTCCATTTAATAACATATGGTTTCACTAGGCATTTAAATTACACAAGAATATAAACAGAAACAGAAAGGCAAGGACTTACAATTCAATTACAAATCTGAAATACATTCTCAACACTGTCCATGTACTTACTACACTACTGTACCTCCTCCAACTATCTGCTATGTCTGGAGGAATAGGAGCAGGAGCCAGTCACCTTTGGGAGTAATTCCGAACCTTTTCGAATGGCTCCTTACAGGGAAATCAAGAGTAGACAAAGTTGGAGGATATCATAATACAACGAGCTAGGATCATCTGTAATTAGTTACCAGTGTTCTGGAGATGTTTTAGATAGCCATTGGATCCAGGTTAATTAGCCAAGCACTTTTGCAGATTCCGTTCTGTGTGGTTTGTCTTGCCACTGGATCCCCTTGCATATTATCTTCTTCTGCTTTGAGATCTGGACGAAGGGATTGAGATACTGAACTTGAACTCAGGCACTTTGTTTGAAATCACAAGAGGTTGTAGGCTACAGCGTATACACTTTACACACATGTGCCCATACATTCGTACTTACTGTGAATAGTAATATCCAAATTGTGCTTTTAAATTCACTATACATCTCATCTCAAGGCATTGCAGTTAATATGCAGAAGTTTACGTTAGATGACTTACTTGGCACAGTCCTGAAGGAGAGGGCAACAATGAAAGGATCTATTCAGTCAAAGCTCAGTAAATGCTATATACATTTAGATAAAGTTTACAACAATAATATTTTCTCCCATATTACCATTTTAAATTAGCTTTTTAATACTATATCGTGACGCATGCAGATCACACATTTGTGATCATATTTGATGCTACCCCCTACTTCACCAAATACCCACCTCCAGAAAACAAAACGAAACATAATTTAATTTACTTGGATTCTTGATACTCCTGAAAATATTTCTCTCAGCAACACTAACAAGAAGTCTTAGATTTTCCATTTTGCTAGTGCCAAAAAGCAGATAGACAAAACCCGGTTGCCTCCTTTTCTATCACTGTACGTACAATAAAATAATGATGTAAAGTAACAGGGTCCGAAATATATTTACCTGAAAATAGAAATCAGAACACAACAATAAATAGTATAGAACCATCATAAACGTAGGTTGACTTGCACATTGCTACCACCTACCCACTAAACACACTCAGTTCAAAGTATTTTTCTGTAAACATAATTTTGAACAATATGATAGTACTCGTGTAAATAGAGTTATCAACTATCAACTATCAATTTGATCATAATGTACATGACTCTTCTCCAGTCTACAGTTTCAATGTAATCTGTTCATTCTGAGGGTATGATTATCATGCTTTCCCCTTTTTCATATCAAAATGTTTATCAGGCCTTTTTTAAAACGTTCTCCTTGTCTTGGCACCTGTGTAAGAAAGCTGGATCTCGAGAGCTGACTTACCAAGTGGCTCGCGCTAGCCTCATGCATATTTACAGGTTAAAAGGTCAAAGTAGTATCAGAGACTCGGGATGATACTGACGGCCCGGACAAAGGCCCCATAGGAACGGTCCAGTCTCCCGTAAACATAGTCTCAACACCGCTCGATGACGCTGCCGTAGGTTACATGCGTCGCGGTAATCACACAGTCTTAGATGCCTTTGAACGATGGGAATGTCGATCGACAGCACGGCACCGCCTCGGAACAGACCCAACTCCCAGCCGAATAACATGGCTGCAGCCGGTAGGTCTGCTGTGCTGTTCAATGCAAACGATAGGAATGTATTTTTATCACAGTCACAACGTGGTGTAGATGTAGACAAAGATGATGACTACCAGGTTGAGAATGGTGCCGATGATCCCAAGCATGGCCAGAATGGACTCCTCTGTACCTTCCTTGTCTTGCATTCCAGTTTCTTCATCACAGATGGCAGTGTTTACCATTTTCCCAGGAAAGGTCTGCAGTTTCCCTCTCAGACCAGTCTGGAAAATAATAGAAACACAAAATCAATAAATACATCAACAATAAGGTCAAATAGGGGACTCTTATATTTGTCCTGTTTCAAAGATGTTTAAGTGTGTAACCTGTACAAGTGTGTGGTGTGAAATGGAAATGTATTTTTTGAATATCCCACTCCCCCTGAGATACCCTCAGAGAGTGGGGTCACAGCCAGGGATTCGTCTGTTATACGTTGGCAGCTGAGACATAGTAGTAGCAAGCTATAAGGAACATGCACACACAGATCAACTGACTTTTGGAAATTATTTGGAGCAAAGAAACTAATATGTTATTAGAAATCTTTAATAGGCAAGACTTGAAAATAAACAAATTGCTTTACAAAAAAAGAAGCCTATCTCAGCGGATTGCCCAAGATGATTGAACTGACAAACTAGCTGCCCTATACCATAGTGGAAAACATTGTCAAGGAGCAGCTGAGAGACCATCTTGATTGACACACTGGTCATCGTGCGAATGGCTCACGGGATGAAATTACTCGCCACACTTGCATTTATGTCTCTATATGGCTTATGGGTTATGAAGCGTACATTAAGGGAAAGGTGGATACCTAGTTAGTTGTACAACTGAATGCATTCGACTGAAATGTGTCTTCCGCATTAGCCAGGTCTGTGGTGCCTGTTGTCAGCCCACAGTAGGAACAGCCAGGTTGGCTTCCGGACACGACCCAGAGGACCAAAGTTTGCTCCTCTAACGGTTCCGTGGTTTTAACATGTACACTTGTAACTGTAAAAGCATGAAAACTCATGTACAGTAGAAATAGAACGACCACCTGCTATAAGCCGTGGTTGGTGTGGCGATTATTATTATCTTTTTGATAACTTCAAAAGTATGATTCAAATGAAATATTTGGAGCATTTATGCCCCTGCTTTATGCCCCTGCTTAAAATGTTGAGCCTAGTTTTCAGTTGATCTGTATTATGGTATACTATATATATAAAAGTATGTGGACACCCCTTCAAATTAGTGGATTCTAATATTTCAGCCACACCTGTTGCTGACGGGTGTATAAAATTGAGCACAAAGCCATGCAATCTCCATAGAGAAACATTGGCAGTAGAATGGCCTTACTGAAGAGCTCAGTGACTTTCATCGTGGCACCGTCATAGGATTCCACCTTTCCAACATGTCAGTTCGTCAAATTTCTGCCCTGCTAGAGCTGCCCCGGTCAACTGTAAGTGCTGTTATTATGAAGTGAAAACGTCTAGGAGAAACAATGGCTCAGCCGCGAAGTGGTTCACAGAACGCGACCACCGAGTGCTGAAGCATGTAGGGCATAAAAAATGGCTGTCTTTGGTTGCAACACTCACTACCGAGTTCCAAACTTCCTCTGGAAGCAACGTCAGCACAATAACTGTTAGTCGGGAGCTTCATGAAATGGGTTTCCATGGACAAGCAGCCGCACACAAGCCTAAGATTACCATGCGCAATGCTAAGCGTCGGCTGGAGTGGTGCAAAGTTTGCCTCCATTGGAAACAGTGGAAACGCGTTCTCTGTAGTGATGAATCACGCTTCACCATTTGGCAGTCCGACGGACGAATCTGGGTTTGGCGGATGCCAGGAAAACACTACGTGCCCCAATGCATAGTGCCAACTGCAAAGTTTGGTGAAGGAGGTTTTGGGCTGTTGTTCATGGGTTGGGCTAGGCCCCTTAGTTCCAGTGAAGGGAAATGTTAACGCTACAGCATACAATGAAATTCTAGACTATTCTGTGCTTCCAACTTTGTGGCAACAGTTTGGGGAAGGCCCTTTCCTGTTTCAGCATGACAATGCCCCTGTGCCCCATAAGAAGTCTATACAGGGAGAAAAAAAATTGATCGGTGTAAAATAACTTGACTGGCTTGCGCAGAGCCCTGACCTCAACCCCATCGAACACATTTGAGATGAATTGGAACGCCGACTGCGAGCCAGGCCTAATTGCCCATCATCAGTGACCGACCTCAATAATGCTCTTGTGGCTGAATGGAAGCAAGTCCCCACAGCAATGTTCCAACATCTAGTGGAAAGCCTTCCCAGAAGAGTGGAGGTTGTTATAGCAGCAAGGGGGGGACCAACTCCATATTAATGCCCATGATTTTGGAATGAGATGTTTGACGAGCAGGTGCCCACATACTTTTAGTCATGTAGTGGATGTCCCATGGAGAGGAGCTAGCATAACCCACTGTCAGTTGGAATCCATTTGTTGGCCATATCATTGCATCTCTGGCACACCTCATCAATAATTAAAACAAAATCAAATGGATTGAAGGATAGGTTATTGACAGGACAAACACATTCTCCTTTCAGTTCCCTGGGAGACAATTTCCCAGTGGGGCTTTGAGCAAACGCACCACAGTCTGAGTTGAATCCATATGAGGGCAAACCCCCGTAAGTAAGAGTTTAACATTCAGCTGGTGTCTGCAACCCATCCATCACAATGTCTACAACACAGAAAACAGTTCATCTGCTGTGGCTGATGATGAATCCAATTTCACATGATTGTTTGCTATAATTAACATCTGCGACATCCAGATTATTAAGGCTCATTTGCAAACCCTCCATTGGTGTAATTGAAATTTGTGTAACCTTTGGAACAGGTCTGCATGAGGAGAGATTTTGTTATGTTCTCGCTCGGTTCTCAGGCCCCTCTATATTCTTCCCTTTACGTTATCTTGCTTCAGCTCTTCCTCAAACAGTTTGGCAGGGAGAATGTCCTGTCAGAATCATGACATTTATTACTCTATTATAGAGTCTAGTGAGAGTCTGTGAAGTGAGTAGGGTGAGAGGTGAGTGTGAGAGATTTGACCAGGTATTATAAGGGCACCAACCTGAGGAAAAGGGAGCTCCTGAGCCTCTGGTTAATGGACAGTTCAACTTGAAGTGGAACAAGCTATACTGTATGTCAAGTATGGTAATATATTGTGGCATCTGTGATCGATTGGAAAAAGCAAGAGGTACTGTTATGATGATTCACCATTTTCGATTCAAACAATGTAGAACTATTAACCAATCATTACTTCATCAATTACTCATTTCGGAAGCATGTTTTATCCAGCAAATGTCACTTGGGTAAGCATAGGCAAATTAAATTAAGTGATGGACAACAGAAGAAATCCAACTTGAAAGTGTCTTCAGATATGAACATGATTTGTTATCTTAATGTTTTGTATTCATGCATATTCCTGGAAAGAGCAAGCCAACCGATTCATTCTAGTGGGCTGAGTGCTTTCTTTACCTGAGATCTCTAACAATGGGCTGCGATTGCTCGCCTTGGGGAGTGCTATAAACAGGGTTTCCCTCAAACTGAATGGCACTCATTGTGTAGTATGCTGCTGGATGGGCCCTCATGCATGAAGACGCCTGCTCGCTGCTGATATAAACTGCACTTGGGAGAGAGAGATATGGAGTCCCTGCCAAACCTGGGAGCAGAGAAACAGCTTTACCACAGGGAGCAGCTGTTCGTCTCTCAAACAAATGCTCTAGAGTCCTTCCATACAAACCTCCACTGTGCTAGCTGGCCGGTCCAAACCTCACGCTTTACAACAGGAAAGGTGTGTGGCAAGCTGTGACATTTGGCCTATACAATGCACCCTACTCAATGGCCACATGGGTACTGTATGTCATCTTTACTTTGTTTTACACCTGAGCTCATCACTACGGTACTTCTCCCTAGGTTTTGTCTATGTCCTGGTGTATCCTGATTGTTTGAGTACCAAGTACATAATGGCCCTTACGTTTGGAATTGGAAGATAAGACACCAGCTCAAAGTGATTTTCAAACAAACAATTAAGGTTCGATTTTTTTTGGTGGTGTACTTTGTGTACTTCAGTAGTCACATTTTTACGCTTATAGTAAGAAAACGACACAAAATTACAGATTTCTGGTTGCACTAAGCATAGTTCATTTCTGAAGACTTCCAAAGTAAAATACTTGTGACTAGAGAATAAAAAAACATGTGCATATCATCAAATGCAGTCCATTATAGTTAATTGTCATTATGCAAAAAAATTATCTAGTTACAGTCCAAATACCGTATGATATTTCCCAGGGAATATGTGATTTCTAAAGTAGAGACTTTTCTTCAAATAAGCGTTTGCATTTAAGGTCATATACTTGTTTAAATAGTAATGATTCACACCTGGTTCCTGGATTTCAGAGCAAAAGCCAGAAGCATGGCCGAGATAAATGGAGCATCACCATGGAAAGAAGGAAACGTTCATACTGTACCTGGAACAACACATCCAGGCTCTCCAGCTACACCTAATCGTGTTTAGCGTCTGCAGATCAGTGAAGAGTAAAACCTTTTGCCTCTTGAATAATTCTGAGCATATCAAACATTCCCAGATGCTAACTGGGTCTGACAGGCAGAGTTGCTTTTGGCATTGTTTTAAATGTGGAATTAAAACAAACAACAACCCCCCACTCATTCACACACATACACACACACAGCGGCGTCATGCCCATAGGGGACACAGGGACACATGCACCCTCAGATAGATATAGACATTTTTCTTAACATTTTGTTGTTGTTATTTCTCTTTAATTCTACTAGCCACCTAGCAATTTTATGACGTTGGCTTTAGCTAGCCCAGGTAGGTTCCCAATCTCTCAACCTCAAAAATATGAATGCAACATGTAAAGTGTTGGTCCCATGTTTCATGAGCTGAAATAAAATATCCCAAAATGTTCCATACACACAAAAAACTAATTTCTCTCAAATGTTGTGCACAAATTTGTTTACATCCCTGTTGGTGAGCATTTCTCATTTGCCTAGATAATCCATCCACTTGACAGGTGTGGCATATCAAGAAGCTGATTAAACAGCATGATCATTACACAGGTATACCTTGTTCTGGGGACAATAAAAGGACACTCTAAAATGTGCCGTTTTTTCACACGACACAATGACACAAATGTCTCAAGTTTTGAGTGAGTGTACAATTGGCATGCTGACTGCAGAAATGTCCCCCAGAGCTGTTGCCAGATAATTTAATGTTAATTTCTCTACCATAACCCACCTCCAACATAATTTTTGAGAATGTGTCAGTACGTCCAAACGACCTCACAACTGCGCCCTCTGCCCGGTCATGTGAAATCCATAGATTAGGGCCTAATGAATGTATTTATATTGACTGATTTCCTTATATGAACTGTAACTCAGTAAAATCTTTGAAATTATTGCATGTTGCGTTTATATTTTTGTTCAGTAGTTACCAAGAAGCCATTTCACGCTATCAATCAAGTTAGAGTAGCTAGCTTGTCTATCTTAGCTGGCATGCCTGCTGGCATGGTTGGTAGACTTTAGAAAAGCAAGCAATAACAAAATGTACTGAATAAGACTGACATTCCTTTAGTTATTTTACCTAGATTTTAGCAGAGATGCAGAGAAGCATATTTAGTTTCTTTAAAAAAAGAACCACCAGTCAGGAGGATACATACAGCATATCTAAGAGGTATGCTTAGATATGCAGAAAAATATACATATTTTTTTACATAGAATTATTAAGCATAATGATTATGGCTATAGATTGCAATAAACTGTTTTTTCAGATTTTTGAAAAATGCAAAATTCTCCTACCTCCGGATCACCCTCCAGCCACCCTGACGTACTTTGTGCCCCCTCAGATTTTTGGACCCACACATACACACACATGCATACAGTACATAAAACTACACATGTACACGCATTCACGGTCTGCCCAACGCATTACCGGTGGCAAACTACCCGCCCTCCAGGACATCTACACCACCCGATGTCAAAGGAAGGCCAAAAAGATCATCAAAGACATCAACCACCCGAGCCACGGCCTGTTCACCCCTCTATAATCCAGAAGGCGAGGTCAGTACAGGTGCATCAAAGCTGGGACCGAGAGACTGAAAAACAGCTTCTATCTCAAGGCCATCAGACTGTTAAACAGCTATCACTAACACATTAGAGGCTGCTGCCTATATACATAGACTAGAAATCACTGGCCACTTTAAGGAATGGAACACTTTGATAGGTAGTCACTTTGATAAGGTTTACATATCTGGCATTACTCATCTCATATGTAAATACTGTATTCAATACTATTCTACTGTATCTTAGTCCGTTCCGCTCTGACATCACTCTGTCAATATGTATATAGACTTAATTCATTCCTACTTAGATTCATGTGTATGGGGTATATGTTGTGTAATTTGTTAGATATTACTGCACTGTCGGCGCTAGATGCACAAGCATTTCGCTACACCCGCAATAACATCTGCTAATCACGTGTATGTGACCAATAACATTAGATTAGATTTGATTTGACAACTCCGCACACACACGATCACTATATGAAGCACATTGAATCTTTTTTTATGGGATTTTCTTGATTTAACCTTTACTCTTTACGATTGACCACCCAGTTATTAAGACAGCTATTACCTTTTAATTTTACAAAGCAACACCACAGATATCGATCTTGACCAAATTATATATTATCTGTGCTAATGTAAAACTAGCAACAAAGAAAAATAAAGAGTCTGTGATACATTATCTTCTAATGTGTCATGTACAGTACAGTACATCTAGCACTTCATTTCAATAATTAGAAAATTCCGCATGGTGAAAGAACAATATCCCAATATCCTCAAGAGGAAAAGTTGAAGAATTTCATACTCTAAAGAAGAGGTGCAATTATCATAAAACACTATTTAACGGGGGATTCATACTTTTATGAATCTCAAATCTCAGCTTTGTTCTTTACCTCCAGACATGAATAAGTTAACACCTTGCCTGAAAAATATTCAAACCCTATTATTTCCATGACTATACTTTTCAACATTTTCCTCTAGTCCAAAAAATTATAACTAATCAATTGCCTAGTTAAAATGCAAAATTACAAAACAACCCATGATGATAAATCTAGGCTACTGATAAGTTTCTATAACACTGTTGTATAAAATAGGAAAATCTGTTGCTGTCAACAAGCAGACATATACACTTGTCCCCACAGCGCACTGTCACCTGGACCTATGGTAACCCCAGTTGACTGCATACGAATAAGGGTGAGAATTTTGCAGATAACTTACCTTGCAGAGCATCAGGAGGAACATAGCATTGGACATGCTTGAGGGGTTGTTTGCCTTTCCGTAGTGCACAGATATCCCTGGCAACTAAGGGAAAAGTCGGCACCTCTCATCCTTTGGCAGTGGAGAGGCACGGGATCCGAGGGAGAGGGCTGTCTCGTCTTCCAGATTGTCCAATTCAAAGGCTTCTTTCGTCGGATGTCGTACCCCGCGGCAGTTGAGCGTTTCCTCCCCAAGTTGCATCTCAGTAGTGACCAAGTTTGCTTTGTGGTCAGTTTCTCCTCCTCAGCCTTGATGAGCTGGAGCTGGAGCAGTTGTGCTCTCCTCTTCTCCTCTCCACTCCTTTTCTGATGGGGAGATGATGTCAGGTTGAAGTGGGGAGTCAGATGATGAGCAGGTGAGGAGGGAAGCGGTTTCATGTGTATAATTCCATCTCACTTCTTTTTGCTTTGCAAACCCCAGTTGATTCCACCAAAGACTTTAGTCTTCTTTCTCACATCAGAGTACTGTAGACATCAACTTGCAACTTGACTCTCCCTTTTAAAGATTAATTCACACTGCCAAACTTTGGCTCATGCAACTTAGCAATTTAAAACACTTTCAGCTGATGTCCTATCCTGGATTTTCAATTTTAAGGTAAAAAAATAATCAAGCTACAACTTCTGATTTCAGAAAGTGGATTCCACCCTCGAAATGATTAGCAACCTAACCAGGCTTTTCCCGTTCCTCTGCTCCAGTGGCTGAGTGTTTCCCTTGCTGTCTACTGAACAGTGTGTGTTTGAGCTGGACGGCTTTAAGAGCGGGCGCTGTGAGCGAGGGACTCAGTCTCATACTCACGCCGATGTGGTCGGAGCGGTTGCCATGCTCTAGAGGCAAGAGGCTTCCCCTGCTCTTCCGCTCATACAGTATTAATGCAGCCCGGGGTTGCCTGGCAACCAGCTCAGGGGAACCACAGAACGCTTGGTGACAAAAAGCGTTTGTGACAGACGGGCTGAGATGAGAGGGTCTCCTCCATACAGTCTTCCCTATTGTTTGGAGGGAGTGAGTGGGTGCGTACGTACATGCATGTGTGTGTTTGTGTGCATAATTTACATACTCTGGGACCAGCTGTAAGTCTGACCAGGGCAGGAGCGTGTGTGTGTGTGTGTATGTGTGTGCGTGTGCGTGTCTGTGTGTGCGTGCGTGCATGCGTGTGTGTGTATGTCACAACTACGGCTGCGTGGACAGACAGAAGCATGGTCCCCTCACAGCCTCAGAGACATCACAGTAGAGTACTGAGCCCTCCTGTCCATTCCCCACAACAGGCTCCTCTGTAGAAGACCAGAGACTGTAATAGATATGCTGATTAAACATGAAATCCATCAGGATGTAACGTTCCAAAACCAACACCAGGACAACCCCAACAACCCCTCCTAAAGTCCACCATCCCCTCCCCTACACTCCCATTGCTCCAGTTGTCCCACTTCGTCTCTAGTTGGAGACAGATACACTTGAGCTCATAATGGGAGCACAAGACCAAGGGGTCTTCTGTCTCCATATCTTATACATAGTGACACTAAATGTGAATCAGCTAGACAGCATCCCCCTTTCCCATAAAATCAGAGGCAGATTCACGCTGTCAATGTATCTGCTCGTTAACTCATTTATATTACAGTCCCTTCAGTGATGAATATTCAGTGTATCTGTGTTTACAGTTTATGGGAAAAGTAAAGCCTTTGGTTTTGGACATTCAAGGTCAATCTCTCATGTTTTTGATCACCAGTAAAACATGTAAAATGTATTAATAAATAACATTTATGTTATTTCAACTCTTATTGTACATGTATGAGCAATACGGAGTGTATGGAGGGTGAGTACCAGAGGGAATTGAATGTCCCAGCCATCATTCATCACTATACTGTGAAAAACCTGTGCTACACATTCCCACACCTCAACACACAAACAGTACAGGTGGACACTAGAAAATAGGATCAAACCCCCAAACTGCTCAGATCAAAACCCAAAAAGGATGAAGCGGATATATAGCCTACATAAATCTGTTCTCAGGTGAACTTCTTTTTTTCAACCTTGGTAGAGCTTTTCCTGTTGACTGGTATTTTTGTACGGTAGTGAAATGCTAACACCGTATTTCAAGGTAAATTGACATTTTTGATTAATGTTGTCTCTACATCACTGATCAAACTCTTCTTTCTGCTCCATAAAGTTGATACAAATTAGATAACTTCATAGTCCATGTTTAGTGATCCCTGGCATGATTAGATTTATATTGCACAAACTGTACATCCACATTTTTTACATGGACAATATTTCATTATGTGGGGGGTGGTGGTAATGGAAATGTTTGGAAGGGAAACAAATTGGTTTAAGCTTGATGTTGATTTGTGCATGAAATGGCCTGGAATGGACAGCAATAAAAATGGAAATGTAAAGGAAACATTCCCTTCGACTGAAATCGTTGGTGTGCATAATTTTATTGCTTACTTTCAATCCCTTCCTGTCTTCGATTAACTTACTTAGAGTATCCCTATCGGAAGGGACATTTATAATGATTAATCAGACAGTACATGTACTTTATTTCTCTCATCTGATCACAGAATACAGCCTGATAAGACAATCATACCCCCATACCAGATCTCTTTGCTCATTCCTCAATGGCATCAAACACATACTACATATGGTATCAAATCAAATCAAAGTGTATTTGTCACGTGCGCCGAATACAACAGGTGTAGACCTTACAGTGAAATGCTTACTTACAGGCCCTAACCAACAGTGCAATTTTTAAAGTAAAGAATAGGTATTAGGTGAACAATAGATAAGTAAAAGACAGTGAAAATAACAGTAGGGAGGCAATATACCGTAGCGAGGCTATAACAGTAGGGAGGCTATATACAGGCACCAGTTAGTCGGACTAATTGAGGCAATATGTACATGTAGGTATAGTTAAAGTTACTATGCATATATGATAAACAGAGAGTAGCAGCAGCGTAAAAGAAGGGTTGGGGGGTGGGGGGGGGGGCGATGACACACAATGCAAATAGTCCAGGTAGAAGCTGTTGAGAAGCCTTTTGGTCCTAGACTTGACGCTCCGGTACCGCTTGCCATGCGGTAGCAGAGAGAACAGTCTATGACTGGGGTGGCTGGGGTCTTTGATGATTTTTAGGGACTTCCTCTGACACCGCTTGATGTAGAGGTCCTGGATGGCAAGCAGCTTAGCCGAAGTGATGTACTGGGCCGTACGCACTACCCTCTAGTGCCTTGCGGTCGGAGACCGAGCAGTTGCCGTACCAGGCAGTGATGCAACCAGTCAGGATGTTCTTGATGATGCAGCTGTAGAACCTTTTGGGGATCTAAGGACACATTCCAAATCCTTTTAGTTTCCTGAGGGGGTATAGGCTTTGTTGTGCCCTCTTCACGACTGTCTTGGTGTGTTTGGACCCCTCTAGTTTGTTGGTGATGTGGACACCAAGGAACTTGAAGCTCTCAACCTGCTCCACTACAGCCCCGTCGATGAGAATGAAGGCATGCTCGGTCCTCGTTTTCCTGTAGTCCACAATCATCTCCTTTGTCTTGATTACACTGAGGGAGGTTATTATTCTGGCACCACCCGGCCAGGTCTCTGACCTCCTCCCTATAGGCTGTCTCGTCATTGTTGGTGATGAGGCCTACCACTGTTGTGTCGTCTACAAACTTAATGATGGTGTTGGTGTTGTGCCTGGCCACGTAGTCATGGGTACAGGAGGAGACTGAGCATGCACCCCTGAGGGGCTACAGTGTTGAGGATCAGCGTGGCAGATGTGTTTATCAGGGCACAAGGCGAGACCCAGATGCAGACACAGGAGGCAGATGGTTGGAGTCTTAGATGTTTATTGATCCAAAAAGGGGTAGGCAAGAGAATGGTCGTGGACAGGCAAAAGGTCAACACCAGGAGGTACAGAGTGGCAGGCAGGCTCGAGGTCAAGGCAGGCAGAATGGTCAGGCAGGCGGGTACAGAATCCAGAAACAGGCAAGGTTCAAAACAGGGAGGACTAGCAAAAAGAGAATAGAGAAAGCAGGAGCACGGGAAAAACACGCTGGTTGACTTGGACATACAAGACGAACTGGCACAGAGAGACAGGAAACACAGGAATAAATACACTGGGGAAAACAAGCGACACCTAGAGAGGGTGGAGACAATCACAAGGACAGGTGAAACAGATCAGGGCGTGACAGTGTTGCTACCTACCCTCACCACCTATGGGCGGCCCGTCAGGAAGTCCAGGATCCGGATGCATAGGGAGGTGTTTAGTCCCAGGATCCGGATTCATAGGGAGGTGTTTAGTCCCAGGATCTGGATTCATAGGGAGGTGTTTAGTCCCAGGATCTGGATTCATAGGGAGGTGTTTAGTCCCAGGATCCGGATTCATAGGGAGGTGTTTAGTCCCAGGATCCTGGTGTTGAACGCTGAGCTGTAGTCAATGAATAGCATTCTCATGTAGGTGTTCCTTTTGTCCAGGTGGGAAAGAGCAGTGTGGAGTGCAATAGAGATTGCATCATCTGGGGATCTGTTTGGGCGGGACGCAAATTGGAGTGGGTCTAGGGTTTCTGGGATAATGGTGTTAATGTGAGCCATTACCAGCCTTTCAAATTACTTCATGCATGCCTCAGTGTTGCTTCCCTCAAAGCGAGCATAGAAGTGATTTAGCTCATCTGGTAGGCTCATGTCACTGTGCAGCTCACGGCTGTGCTTCCCTTTGTAGTCTGTAGTAGTTTGCAGGCACTGCCACATAAGACGAGCATTGGAGCCGGTGTAATACGATTCAATCTTAGTCCTGTATTGGCTATTTGCCTGTTTGATGGTTTGTCGGAGGGCATAGCAGGATTTCTTATAAGCTTCCGGGTTAGAGTACTGCACCTTGAAAGTGGCGGCTCTACCCTTTAGCTCTGTCACGACTTCTACCGAAGTCGGTTCCACTCCTTGTTCGGGTGGCGTTCGGCGGTCGGCGTCACCGGTCTTCTAGCCATCGTCGATCTACTTTTCATTTTCCATTTGTTTTGTCTTGTTTTCCTACACACCTGGTTCTCATTTCCCTCATTAAGTGTTGTGTATTTAACCCTCTGTTCCCCCATGTCTTTGTGTGGAATTGTTTGTTGTAAGTGCTTGTGCACATGGTTACTTGTGCGCATCGGGTTTTGTACCCATGTTGGTATTTTCTTTATGCCGTTGGTTTTTAAATTAAACTGCTCCGGCTATTACCTAGTTCTGCTCTCCTGCGTCTGACTTCACTGCCACCAGTTACGCACCCCATTACAAGCTCAGTGTGAATGTTCCCTGTAATCCATGGCTTCTAGTTTGGGTATGTACATACGGTCACTGTGGGGGCGATGTCATCGATTCACTTATTGATGAAGCAAAACAGTCCCGTAGTTTAGCATCTGCTTCATCTGACCACTTTTTTTATAGACCGAGTCACTCGTGCTTCCTGCTTTAATTTTTGCTTGTAAGCAGGAATCAGGAGGATAGCATTGTGATCAGATTTCCTGAATGGAGGGTGAGGGAGAGCTTTGTATGCGTCTCTGTGTGTGGAGTACAGGTGATCTAGAATTATTTTCCCTGTGGTTGCACATTTAACATGCTGATAGAAATTAGGTAAAACTGATTTAAGTTTCCCTGCATTAAAGACCTCATCCAATTGGAGAGCCGCCTCTGGGTGAGCGGTTTCCCGTTTGCTAATTTCCTTATACAGCTGACTGAGTGTGGTCTTAGTGCCAGCATCCATCTGTGGTGGTAAACAAACAGCCACAAAAAATATAGATGAAAACTCTCTTGGCAAATAGTGTGGTCAACAGCTTATCATGAGATACTCTACTTCAGGCGAGCAAAATCTAGAGACTTCCTTAGATTTAGTGCACCAGCTGTTGTTTACAAATATGCACAGACCACCCCCCCTCGTCTTACCGGAGTGTGCTGTTCTACAGTATCTAGCCGATGCAGCGTATATCACTCAAGCTGAATATCCATGTCGTCATTCAGCCACGATTCGGTGAAACATAAGATTGTTACAGTTTTTTATGTCCTGTTGGTAGGATATTCGTGATCGTACCTTATCTAATTTAATGTCCAATGATTGTATGTTGGCAAGTAATACTGACTGACGGTAAAGGCAGATTTCCCACTCGCCGTCGGCGGATCCTTACGAGGCACCCCGCTCTGTGTCCTCTGTACCTGCGTCTCTTTCTCTTGCCAATGATGGGGATTTTGGCCTTGTCGGGTGTCTGTGTGTCCTGCTTGTTGAAGAAAAAATCTTTGTCTACTCCGAGGTGAGTGATTGCTGTCCTGATTTCTAGAAGCTCTTTTTTTGCCATAAGATATGGTGGCAGAAACATTATGTACAAAATAAGTTACAAATAACGCAAAAAAAACACATAATAGTACAATTGGTTGGGCACCCGTAAAACTGCTGCCATTTCTTCCGGCACCATTTCTGGCGGTATGCTGGTCAGAAACATTTTATTCCAGCAATGTAAGCCACTATACGGTATGTTGACCATTACATTTACAGTGTTTTCCCACATAGTGTGAGTAGGTAATCAATACTTTCCCAGTGGTGTGAAGTACTTAAGTAAGAATACTTTAAGGTACTACTTAAGTAGTTTTGGGGGGTATCTGTAGTTTACTATTTATATTTCTGACAACTTTTACTTCACTACTGTACATTCCTAAAGAAATAATGTACTTTTTACTCCATACATTTTCCCTGACACCCAAAAGTACTCGTTCATCTCGGTCATCCCTACTACCCTATATGGCAGGGGTCGGGAACCTATGGCTCCCGAGCCAGGTGTGGCTCTTTTGATGATTGCATCTGGCTCGCAGATAAAACAAAATATTCTCACCTTTTTTTCTTTTTTCTTTTTTTTTTTAAAATAAATTTTATCCCCTTTTCTCCCCAATTTTCGTGGTATCCAATCGCTAGTAATTACTATCTTGTCTCATCGCTACAACTCCTTGTTTTAATCCATCCATCGATTTTTCACTGCTCATGTCCTGTTCAGGGCTGCAGGAGCAATTGCCCATTATTTTAATTAAATGATACTGGCCTACGTTGGCCGTTGCTAGGTAAAACAGGTAAACGCCTCCTTTTGAATCAGTCTGCTCGGTCATTAGCTCAAAGCTAACCCTTCGACGAAGAAGATGGCGAAAAGAAAAAAAGATGACGAGTATCGTACATTTCAGGACGAATGGACCGAAGAATTCGCCTTTGTGGAGAGAGCAGGTTCTGCGGTGTGTCTAATTTGCAATGACAAAATTACATCGATGAAACGGTCGAATGTAAAGCGGCACTTCGACACGCGCCATGCTACCTTTGCATCAAAATACCCTGCGGGAGACAGCAGAAAGAAAGCGTGCCAAGAGCTACTGAGCAGGGTGCAAGCTAGCCAGCAGCAACTCCGCGTATGGACCCGGCAAGGTGACTATAATTCCGCTAGCTTTGCTGGATCTTTAGCAATAGTGAGGAACGGAAAACCATTCACAGATGGCGAGTATGCTAAAACGTTCATGCTGGATGTAGCCAATGAACTTTTTGATGATCTTCCGAACAAAGACAAGATAATTAAACGGATACAAGACATGCCTCTGTCGGCAAGAACTGTTCATGATCGTACCATCGTGATGGCAAACAAAGTGGAGGAAACGCAAGTGAAGGACATAAATGCAGCGCCGTTCTTTTCCCTGGCTTTGGATGAGTCAACAGACGTGAGCCATTTGTCGCAGTTCAGCGTGATTGCAAGATATGCTGTTGGTGACACACTGCGCGAAGAAAGTCTTGCAGTTCTGCCATTAAAAGGGTCCACAAGAGGTGAGGATTTATTTAAGTCTTTCATGGAGTTTGCTCAAGAAAAAAATCTACCTATGGATAAACTTCTCTCAGTGTGTACTGATGGTGCTCCGTGTACGGTGGGGAATAAAAAAGTATTTGTGGCGCTTCTCCGTGAACATGAAAATAGACCCATCCTAAGTTTCCATTGCATTCTACACCAGGAGGCACTTTGTGCTCAGATGTGTGACAGGCAGTTTGGGGAAGTGATGTCGCTGGTCATTCGTGTGATCAACTTTATTGTTGCTCGAGCCTTAAATGATCGCCAGTTTAAAACACTGCTGGATGAAGTTGGAAATAACTATCCTGGTCTGCTTTTGCACAGCAATGTGCGTTGGTTGTCAAGAGGGAAGGTGCTTAGCCGTTTTGCGGCTTGCCTGAAAGAAATCCGGACTTTCCTTGAAATGAAAGGCATCGAGCATCCTGAGCTAGCCGAAACTGAGTGGCTCCTCAAGTTTTACTATCTCGTAGATATGACTGAACATCTGAACCAGCTCAACGTGAAAATGCAAGGCATTGGAAATACAGTGTTATCCCTTCAACAAGCTGTGTTTGCTTTTGAAAACAAGCTAGAACTTTTCATCATGGATCTTGAAACAGGTCGTTTACTACATTTTGAAAAAGTGAGCCAATTTAAAGATGCATGCACAGCAAGTGAGCCTATTCAAAACTTTGATCTCCACCAGCTAGCTCGCTGCACATCCAGTCTCCTACAGTCCTTCAAAGCACGCTTTGGAGAATTTCGTGAGCACACTCGTCTTTTTAAGTTCATCACCCTTCCAAACGAGTGTTCACTGAACACAGCCGACCTGAGTTACATTCCTGGTGTCTCCGTCAGAGATTTTGAAGCAGAAGTGGCTGACCTGAAGGCCTCAGACATGTGGGTGAATAAGTTCAAGTCACTGAATGAAGATTTGGAAAGAATCACACGACAGAAAGCGGAGTTGGCGAGCAAGCACATGTGGACCAAAATGAAAAAACTTCAACCCGAAGACCAGCTGATTCTCAAAACTTGGAACGCGCTTCCTGTCACATACCACACACTGCAGCGTGTGAGTATTGCTGTATTGACCATGTTTGGATCTACGTATGCATGTGAGCAGTCATTCTCACATCTTAAAAACATCAAGTCCAACCTACGATCACGTTTAACGGATGAAAGCCTCAACGTTTGCATGAAGCTTAACCTCACCAAGTACCAACCAGACTACAAAGACATCAGCAAATCCATGCAGCACCAGAAGTCGCATTAATGGTGAGTATTATAACAACATTATTTAAGAATAAATTCAGAGGCTTATTATACTGACATTTAGTTGAATTCACTTTTATAATATATTATATGGCTCTCACTGAAATAAATTTCCAAATGTTTTGCTTTCATGGCTCTCTTAGTCAAAAAGGTTCCCGACCCCTGCTATATGGTTTGCTTAACCTCTTTCAGCTAGGGGGCAGAATTTTTATGTTTGGAATAATAACGTTCCCAAGGTAAACAGACTATTTCTCAGGTGCAGATGCTAGAATATGCATATAATTGACAGATTACCATAGAAAACACTCTAAAGTTTCCAAAACTGTCAAAATATTGTCTGTGAATATAACAGAACTGATTTTGCAGGCGAAAACCTGAGGAAATCCAACCCGGAAGTGCCTTTAATTTGGAAAAATCCCTGTTCCGTTGCCTGCCCCTCCTCCATTTAAAGGGGTATCAACCAGATTCCTTTACCAATGGCTTCCTCAGGCTGTGACCAGGCTTTAGACATAGTTTCAAGCTTTTATTTTGAAAAATGAGCGAGATTTTTCAAAACGCGTCAGGTGTCCTTTGATTAGTTCCTGCGCGCGACAGATGTAGCTCAACATTTTCTTTCTCTGTAGTATTGAATAGGTTACCGTCCGGTTGAAATATTATCGATTATGTATGTTAAAAACAACCTGAGGATTGATTATAAAAAAACTTTTGACATGTTTCTACGAACATTACGGATACTTTTTGGAATTTTCTTCTGCCCCTCAGGACCGGAACGAGCCTGTGGTTTTCTGAACATAACGCGCAAACCAAATCTCGGTTTTTGGTTATAAAAGTAATCTTTATCGAACAAAAATAACATTTATTGTGTAACTGGGAGTCTCGTGAGTACAAACATCCGAAGATTATCAAAGGTAAGCGATTAATTTTATTGCTTTTCTGACTTTCGTGACCAAGCTAATTTAAGGCTAGCTGTTCTTAGTGTTTTGTTTAGTGATTGATAAACTCACAAACGCTTGGATTGCTTTCGCTGTAAAGCATATTTTCAAAATCTGACACGATAGGTGGATTAACAACAAGCTAAGCTGTGTTTTGGAATATTTCACTTGTGATTTCATGATTATAAATATTATTATTTTAATTTTTTTATTTGGCGCTCTGCAGTTTAGAGGTTGTTGTTGATAAATGATCCCGGTAACGGGATAAGACATTTGACATTTATTCAAATTGTATTTTTATTTCACCTTTATTTAACCAGGTAGGCCAGTTGAGAACAAGATCTCATTTACAACTGCGACCTGGCCAAGATAAAGCATGAAATTATTTATTCTTGTATTTTTAATATGTATATTTTAGAAATTACATTTACTTTCGATCCTTATGTATATTTAAAACCAAATACTTTTAAACTTTTACTCAAGTAATGTTTTCTGGGTGACTCACTTTTACTTGAGTCATTTTCTGTTAAGGTATCTTTACTTTTACTCAAGTATGAGAATTTTTTGCTTTTTCCACCACTGTGCTTTCCCACTGAGACTCACTCACCTGTCTGTCCCTTGTGTGAACTGTAGAACACAAAGCAGTTGCATGTGTCTGCAGAACAACGGGACATTGCAATAGCCTGAAAAGATGTGAGTACGTATCTCCCTTCATTCAGCGTTTTAGCGGAAGTTGAAAAGGGCATTGCAGTCAGCTTTGAATGGGGAGAGGCTACAGTGTTACAATGACTGCACAAGTTTCATTGTGCTGAGTATAATACATTATGGCCTTGTCGTTAAGATATGTGACAGCTATATTGGATATCCTAGGTGTTCACCATGAGATGCTAGAAAACAAATGACATTTTCAGAAACAGTAAAACATTTTCATTAAGGGCAAAATACTTATAAATACATTGGTAGGAGGACTAATTATTCGTCTTTTCATTTGGTTTCTTTCAGTACTTGTGTTAAGACACAACTTTGGCCTTCTGATGCATCATTCAGAGAACATAGACGTAGTGTAGATGATCATCTCAGCAACACATACTCATCTATATTGAAATGACAGGACCTTACTCACTAGAAACTCTAACACGCCAGCTGCTTTACTGACGTCAAACACAAACTCTTTGTTCAATTCCTGCGGAATCACATATGAAAACTGAAAAATACACCAGAGATAAGACATCTTTGTGGTTGTCTTAGTAAGAAAATCAAAATAGGGGAATATGACATACAGTACCTGAAAGTGAACAGCAAAAGCATGTGTCGAAAAGGGGGCCTCAGAACTTTCACATTGCGATTAAGAAACTTTGGCATCTAGTTCAGATGGAGTTCAAAGTTAAGTGGGCTTTAAGTGTGGTTGTCTCTAGCTCTGGAAGAAGAGACTGTCATGGCTGCCATTAATCCTCATTAGGGAGGAACATGACAGGACCATATGTGCGTCCCTAAGCTGGAGAGGAGCCTTCCTTCCAGAGACCCAGCCCAGCCGGCTGCTCTCAGTCGCATGCTCCTGTCGCTAATTAAGATGCCAAGGCAAAGAAAAGGAAGATTTGAAATTCCAAGGATTTTTCCCTTGAAAGATGGATGGGTTATGATCACAGCAGTGGTGAACCGTGGCTATAGGACCTAAGCCTTCAGAGAGACCAAAAATCATTGTATCAAACTCAGAAATCAAGAAAATAACAGCATCAATTTGCCCAAAATTATATATTCTGTAGTCGGACCATTCTACTTCTAGTGAAGGAGGAAAAATGCTTTTTGATGACATTATGACTGAATCAAACAGGCATTAGCTGCGCTTTGGGCTGCCGAAAACCACAGAGACAGAACAGGCATTGACAAAACATGTGACACACAGCATAAAATAATGCGACCAGCAAAACATAAAAACACACTGTTTAATAACCTATAGTAACCACCCTTTGCCTTGATGACAACTGTGTACACTCTTGACATTCTCTCAACCAGCTTCACCAGGAATGCTTTTCCAACAGTCTTGAAGGAGTTCCCACATATGCTGAGCACTTGTTGGCTGCTTTTCCTTCACTCTGCAGTCCAACTCATCCAAACCATCTCAGTTGGGTTGAGGTCATGTGATTGTGGAGGCCAGGTCATCTGATGCAGCACTCCATCGCTCTCCTTCTTGTTAAAATAGCCCTTACCTAGCCTGGAAGTGTGTTGGGTCATTGTCCTGTTGAAAAACAAATGATAGGCTTACTAAGCGCAAACCAGATGGGATGGCGTATTGCTGCAGAATGCTGTGGTAGCCATGCTAGTTAACTGTGCCTTGAATTCTAAATAAATCACTAACAGTGTCACCAGCAAAGCACTCCTACACCATCACACCTCTTCCTCCATGCTTCAGACCAAAGGACAGATTTCCACCGGTCTAATGTCCATTGCTCGTGTTTTTTGGCCCAAGCAAGTTTCTTCTTCTTCTTTGTGTCCTTTAGTAGTGGTTTCTTTGCAGCAATTCGACCTTGAATGCCTGATTCATGCAGTCTCCTCTGAACAGTTGATGTTGAGATGTGTCTGTTACTTGAAGTGGCAGCTAGATAGTTTTGCTCAGTCCACTGGCGCACAACCATATATGGACCTTGAAACATGGCTTGAAAAGGAGAACCAACAATTGGCAGCAGAGCAAGAACCTGGTCACCTGGACTAAAGTGACGAGGCTTTCATCCTCCTTTCATCCTCCCCTGTGAAGACCACCAGTGGCGTACAGGCGTCGCCCAAAATCACACACATAAAATAACAAGGACTGAGGTGGCTTAGGAGACTTCCAGTCATCTTGGAGCACTGCTAGAAGCCCACGCACATTATGTCCGAACACTAGGTCATTTGGACTGAAACTTGTCATTAGGTCATTCCTGTGAAACCTCCCTGGCGGCTAACAGTAACCATGGCAACCCCTCCTCCCAATCGTTAGCTCTGCCCCACCTGCCCTGAATGACGGGTCGACACTGGTTACAGCCTTATTCTAAAATGGATTCAAATAAATGTTTTCCTCATCAATCTACACACAATACCCCATAATGACAAAGCGAAAACAGGTTTTAAGACATAAAAAAAAAATATATATATATTGTTTAGAATAAGGCTGTAACGTAACAAAATGTAGAAAAAGTCAAGGGGTCTGAATACTTTCCGAATGCACTGTATATGTTTGTGGCAGAGTGCAGGCTTAATTCAATCAATTACTCAATCAGCCCAATACTCTACAGATCTAATGTCAGGGGTTCTATACTGTATATGACTTCTAATGTACTTGCAATGTATTTAACCTCTTCAGTGCTGAGATATAAATGAATCTGGAGAGATATTCTGTCTGTGGTTGTGGGACTTGCTCACTGGTAATTTATGAGTAAACTGTGTGTTCGAAAGTTAAGGGCAATACCTAAAGTGTGTACAATTATGTCTGTACAATTATGTCAGAATTATTTATTCTGTTACTAATTATACTTCAATCCTGCAATCCTTATCAGAATGTTCTAGGTATGTATGGTTAGCCACTTTGTGGGTGCTATAGAATTTGAAAATCTTTCGACTGGAAATACTGATGAAGATGTGTAGTGACACTTTAATGTGGTCTTTGCCCGGATGCACATGAAGAGAAGTAGAGACATGTTCAGTTTGACCCACTAGAGTGTCCTTGTCCCTGGATTGAATCTTTTGAGGTGACCAAGCTCTAGCTCTCCTCCTACCTTTTGGCAAAACATCAAAACATCAAACCCAACTCGAGGCAGAAATAGAAATACTCCCCCCATATTAAAGAAAGTAAAACACTAAATGGGAAATCTGTTAAGGATACTAATGATGCCCAGAAGTCACTCTGAGTGAACAGTGTTTTACATCAGCATATACTGTATCTATGCAACATCTAACATGTTAATAGATGCTGGAGTGAAGCTTTTTTCCATTTTATTTGTTAACTCAGGTATACAGTAGATCTAAAACAGGATATTGTCTCTGAAGATATCTTAAAGTTGGAGGATGCCTATCATCATCAGCTAGTGTCTCTCTAAAACCTGACCTGATACCCTCCCAGCCTAATCTCAGGCTACCACTTATTTCAAAAGCCTGTCAGGCTCGAGCACATGAAAGAGTGTTTGCCGAGACCCCCCCGCCGGCCGACTGCAACATTCACAACAGCATTCATTTTTATCCTGGAAACATTTAAGGGAAAAATAGGGCAGTGCCCATCTGAAAGTCCTCGGGTCAGCACATACACTTAAAACGTTTTAATGTCATGGAAATGCATTCAAATGTATTCCCCTCACTGCAGGTTGCTACTGTAAGCAGCATACGCTGTATAATGACGGGCTGCTGTGGTGTAAACAATACTTAATCTCCAACATCATCAATCAGATGAGACTTGGGATAAAAGGAATTGGGCAACGGAACTTTGATGGTCATGCACTTCAAGCGGTAGCCAACTTTTAAAGAGTGTTGAGGAAATTGTCTCCATTGCCTGTGGTATAGTTACAAGCCCAAGCATATATAATTGAAATTGTTCCCCTACTGTACACATCAACAACAATAACATCCCCACCTTCAATGGATGGCGAGGGAAGTAATGCCTCATTACATTCATGAGTCTCAGTACCATCTAGAAAAGGACAGTATACATTCATAAACAACAATAGAAAAAACGGATGTAAATAACATAGCTTGCATGATGAAAAGGGTTCTGGTCCGTTTGTTTGTTTGGATGCATGGATGGCAGCATCAGCGAGTCGTATTGCCTGAGAGTAGGAAGGACAAATGTATAAGTAGTACAGTATTGCATAACTTAGAAAATATTTAGTGTTATATGTCGACATGACAGCATCCGATGAAGTGGATTTTTGCAGCCCCTTTCAATAGTGCTGCTAGATAACCGGATGGCATTGTTTTGTGTAATTTTCCTCAATACTTGACTCCAACTTCCCCTTGAAATTAGGTTTGTTCCATGATTGTGTTGTTGATGATGCTTGTGTTGCCTTGACTCTAAATTTAAATTTAACAGATTCATGTGATGTACTTCAAACAGTTTATTATTATTGGCAGTACAGTATTATGATGATTATTAAGATACAAACTATACCATCAAAGAGCTTTTCGTACTTAATATGGAGATCAAGCAAACTGGGTAAATTGAGAAAAACACTCAGTGCATAAATAAACCTAATAAAGCCAGAAAAAGTATCTATTTAATTTTGGTCAGACACTGGTTATAGAGTCGTTTTTTGAAGGGGGCTTGAAAGATAATTGTAGAATTGATTCAGCTAGAGATGAAGTGGAACACATGCCTTTTCCATATTTGGTCTATTGAGTAATAACAATGCACAGTTCACCATCTGCCTCTACACACTCTACTTAGTTACAGGCTGCTAACCCTCAGGTCTGTTGATCTCTTTCCCCTGTATGTTCATTGGATTTACCTACTAACTTTTTATCATTGAACAAAGGCAGGTATTGTTTCCATAGGAAAGCATGGTGAATCAACCATTGAAACGCACACAGAGAAGGGGAACAAACATGTTGGTACATCTGTCTTGGATGCAAACGGATGCAAACCCCATCTGCCAAGTCCCTGACAAATGATCCATGTGGTGGAAGATATTAACATATTGAGCATAGGAAACATCTAGCAGTGGGATTACAGCAACACAATCCTAGATTGTTCAGGAGATCCGGGAGTATTAAAAATGAAATAAAACATTTCGGAGTCTGTTAGTGGACTGCTCCGGTCCACTCATGGCAGATGATTTAGGTGGTTTAACAATGGTACTGTACTTCACATTCTCTATTCTTCTCTTTTCTTTCTCTTTTTTTGTATTTCTCACCCAGGGATTGGAGGCCATGGGTTTGGCAAGATCTCAAGCCTATCCTCCAGATATCCATCCTATCAATACCTCAGTAGGTTCTGTATCGACTCTAGCACCAGAGACTGGCTGTCTGTGTTTAGCAAGGGAATATTTGGAAAGTTTGGGGCTGCATGGGAGATGGAGTCATGGCAAACAGACCTCCAAACATGGTGAAGAAAAGCATTGAGACACCATTGAGCAAAGACTCTGCCTTTACAGTTCACAGCCACTGAAATACAACAAATTCTTTAAAAAAGTTCAATAGTGGACGTTAATTAAAACCTCACTGATTTAAACCATTTGAGAACTCATACATTATCATTTTTAGTTTAATAGACACTAACTTCAGAATCATTTTTTGAGATCTGAGAATATTAGTATTGGTATGAAATACAGCATAACATCTCCCTGATGGCTGATAAATGTGTTTTTTCAACACTGTCAATAGGTGCTCTATGAAAGGCAAAAAAGGAATCAACATTTATTGGATGCTCAATAAAAAAGCCTGATAGGTCAGTTTTGAAATGATAAACTTTTTTAATCCCCTGTACTTGACACAGTGCTGAGAATATATGCATGAGTGAATATGCATTATTAAAATAGCCCGTTGGAGCTGCTCTAACGCAATAAGCAGAGGGGTTCTCCATGTTAATCTACCAGGCATCCCCTAGTGCTGACTGCGCGTGTAGCAAAAGTTAAAGGGCTACATTTCAGGTCTTATTTCATAATCATGTGCAGCGTTTGCATATTTCATAGCTGGAAATGTACGGGGCTCCTGGTTCTCTCCTTACTGTGACACTGGACCTGTTCTTGCCTTCCACAATCTGTCCTCACTAATGTCTCCATCTATGGCTTCCATATCTAGGTATCTTACACTGTAAGAGTGTGTAGGCTATTATCCTCAATTGAAAAGGATGAATGCAGCAATAAAATATCACCATCAATGTCATATGTTCCTAATAGGTTATCTTTGTAATATAGGGTAGGTAGATTGATAGGTATAACAGATAATACAATGCTCGTGTTGATGATAACAGTAATAACATGTTAATGACATGTTAATAAACTGTTATAAAACCATGACAAATGCTGAATATTAGATTAATTGTAAAGTGCATTGTTGACTATATTTAGCAAGTTGGCAAAGTTGTGATAGCTTATAGCAGTTGAATAGTGGCATTTAACTACTTTTTCATTGTAATTCTTACCAGTACCTACCCAAACAGTGTTGAGTTTGACAGCACAATTTCACAGCATTAAAATTCAAAACTTTTTTTCTGGACAGTTAGTATTGCCCCAGGACAATGTCAATGCAGAGCTAATTGATGAGCAAATATCTTCATTCACCATCATTATATAACGAATCTCTAATATGTCCTGAAAGTTTTAAAACATCTCCTACGGCGTTAGAAATGGGGGAGTTTAAATTCTCTCCACGTCTTCTCTCTCTCCCTCTCAGACAGAGCTTTTGAGAGTCTTGAAGCGCACCGCTCTATCTACTAAAAGCGTTTTCATCAGCAGATTTAAAGAATTCATTAAGGTCCTTGGGTCACATTGACTGTCATATCCTGCTCTTATCATTTTATGGAATCCCATTATGAGTGTTTATCTAATTTCAACCACTTTCTCCTTGGTTAATGAGACTCTTACTGCTCTCAATGGAATAATCAAAAATGTGTACTCAGTTTCTCGTCTAGTATGTTAATATCTCCTGATGAGTTTAACATTGGCTGTCATAGGTGGACCAACAATAGGCTACTGTTTCCCCAAATAAAGGTACAAGTGTTTGTACTGTAAACCAGTGCTCCTGTAGGTCTATCAGAGTAACTAAAGCAGATCAACTGTTTGTACTGTAAACCAGTGCTCCTGTAGGTCTATCAGAGTAACTAAAGCAGATCAACTGTTTGTACTGTAAACCAGTGCTCCTGTAGGTCTATCAGAGTAACTAAAGCAGATCAACTGTTTGTAATGTAAACCAGTGCTCCTGTAGGTCTATCAGAGTAACTAAAGCAGACCAGGTGTCAGGTGGTGCATGTACGTACTTTGTTCTTCAAAATCCACTGCTTCTCTTTACATCCACATTAAAGACTCAACATGGGCACAGTAAGTTATGACCAAAAAGAAGGTTAACATCACAGTATGGATGCATCACAAACATGACACAATCCTCTCTCTCTCTCGCTCCCTCTCTCTCTCTCTTTCTATCTATATATTTCCACCCTCCCTCCTTCACTCTCTCTCTCCCCCCCTTTCTCTCTCTCTCTCTCCCTCCTCCCCTCACTCTAATCTTATTTCTCTCCCTCTTCTCTCTCCCACCTCCACCTCTCTCTCCACTTTCCCACCTCCACAGATAAGATGTTGACGCATAAATATGCATTAAGGGTATTGGCGCAAGTCAATACATCGCATTCAAGGCAAAGAAGTTGGTGATAGAGCTGCAATGGGTAAATTGGTGACAGACTCAGACAGACAAACAGACAGACATATCCACTCACAGACAGAGAGACAGACAGGCAGGCAGGCAGACAACCTTTAAACTCAACCCCTAAACTTAACCCTAGCTTCATGTCCACATCCCTGCTCAACCCTAGCCCTCACATCTTGGCTAGACATAACCCTAATCTTAATACAATGAACAATTCATTCACCTGCCCTTACCCCCACTACATAATTGGCCCCTGCCCCCAATACATGGCAGAAAGGTAGGCCTCACTTGAAGACTGACCTAGAGTTAATGTGCTTTTGAGTGACATCGGCAGAACGGTTCAACTAGGAGGTGGAGATGAAGTGAGGGTTAAAGTTAGGGGAAGTAGATAAAGGACCTCCTTGCCAAAATCCCGAAGTATCCCTTTAATGTGCTTTGAGTGACATCGACAAGATGGTTGAGGCTAGAAACAAAATTCATGCATGGGATTGATGCTCCTGATGAACACAAGCCTACTGTACATCTGACCATGTGAAATTCACTCTTCACAGTGAAAACTTGGTCCCACAGAGAACAAGGTCTTTCTTTCATTACCTACAGCCCTCACATAACCATGACGCCCCCGTTGACTGTGTTCGATCTGGCTAACCCTCCTTGCACACAACCAATCATGACCTTATAGGGATGCCCTGTGTTGAGGTTCAGCTTCCTGTGGCAAAAGGACATCTTAATTAATCCTCAACACGGTCCTTCATTCTCTCCCTGCAGTAACACAAAAACACTGTCTTCCATCATCTGTAGAATGGTCAATTCTTAAGGTAAAGACTTGAAACTTAAAGGGCACCCCAGGAGGCTGTACATTACTTTTCGAAGGGTTAAAAATATTTTATATTCCCAAATTTGACCTATTTGTTAGCGGGGAACCCAGTATATAAAATGTGAAGTCAATCGACCCAAAAGCATTTTTTACCTCCATTTGACATAATGGTCTTGCAGTTCTATAAACTAAGACACTTGTTATGAATTCTTGAATGAATTCTGAAGAGGATATTGGTCTTTTTTTATTGACTTGAGGGTGGAAGGGGTGCAAGAATGGCGAGGGAGAGATAAGAGATTGAGGGGTGAAGGAGGTAGAGAGAGAGACAGAAAAACATTAACCCCGTGACACTAATCTATTCCCATTGACTGCAATGTATTGAGAACTTTTCCTATGATATCATGTTGGGAGTAAACGTTACCTGTAGGGACAAGACAGGTCTAGGAGCCAGAGGGAAGCAGCAGTCAATAGAATGTAACTGGTGTGTTAGATTTAAGCTTTCCAGATTGTTTTAATGATAGACAAACTAAAAGACCTTCAAAACTGTGTGTTTTCTTGAATATTAAGATGCTATGTTTGCCAGCCTTCAAAAGAGGTTGTAAATAATTAAGCATCATAAGTGATCTTGAAATCACTTAATCACATTTACATTTTATTCATTTAGCAGGCGCTCTTTAACTAGAGTGACTTACAGTTAATGCATCCATCTTAAAGTATCTAGGTGAGACTACCACATATCACAGTCATAGTAAGCACATTTTTCCTAAATAAAAACCTCTAACTGTAACGTTCGTCGTCTGAAGACGAGGAATCATCGGACCAAAGCGCAGCGTGGTAAGTGTTCATGTTAATTTATTAAAACAGAACACTAAACAAAATGAATGAACGAAACGAAACACTCCTGTAAGGTGCAACAACACAAAACAGAAAACAACTACCCACAAAACAAAGGTGGGAAAAGGCTACCTAAGTATGGTTCTCAATCAGAGACAATGATAGACAGCTGCCTCTGATTGAGAACCACACCCGGCCAAACACACAGAAAAGAAAACATAGGACACAAAACATAGAATGCCCACCCCAACTCACGCCCTGACCAAACCAAAATAGAGACATAAAAAAGATCTCTAAGGTCAGGGCGTGACACTAACTATAAGGAAAGTATCTTCTCAAAATAGTCTTCATGGAGGACATTAGAATAAGTAAAAAGGTTCATTAAAGGAAGCAGAAAACATTAGGGGATTTCCCAACATCACACCAAATAAGGCATTATAGATTTAATATTTTCCTCCATTATCATTATTGACTAAGATATTGGTTTACTGTCCTGTATGACTGTGTGTATCCCAACCAAGGATATAGGTTTTGACATGTGTTGAAAGACACAACAAACCATGACCACTAAAATGCTATGAACTCATATGAAGGTTCAAATTATTGAAAAACTCAAAGTTGAACCCCCTTATGAACCACATATGTAGATGCATGTAGAGGTCAGTGATGGCTTGGAGCCTTTTTTTCTCTCTGTACAAAGAGGGGGATTGGGTCAGGGAGGGCGGGTTATGACATGAATAATAAATGAGAGAATAAAAGTGAGGATGTGGGCTTCTTTCATCTAGAATACTGCAGCCTTTTTAATTTTTTGCTTACTTTGATTTAATACTGTCTTGTAAGCACACCTAAATGTTAATAATTCCAGTGCTTACAGCTGCATTTCTATAGCGTCCACCCTCCTTTTCTTGCAGATGCGAAGGCCTTGGACTGTCAGTGTCTTCCCTTTCAAATGCCAATGTAGCAACTCTCTGATTCAGCAGCTTTGATAATCATCTGACCTCATCGGGTTTGGTCAGCTGGAATATTCAGAAATCCCAACTTTCACACTTACCTCTAACATGTGAAAGATATCATCCTAACATATCCAGTCAGGTAGGCCTACACTATGTGTAAAGGATACAAGTACCATTAAACATCTTTTAAGTCCTTTTTCAATAATCTGAAACTTCACAATGGAAAAAAAAGCAGACCACTTGTATATTTTTTATTTTTAAGTTTGACTGACCAACAAGCGTTGGCCATTTTTTTTAAAGTCAAAAGCTTTGCATGTTATTTTCTCAGTACTTCAAGAATTATCTTAAGATCGAATGTATTTTCTTATCATACTGTGTCCATTAGATGAGCCAGCTACATCCTGGATTGAAGCCATCTTCTCCCACTGATCAATACAGGGGCTCCTGCACGGAGCGGCGGTCCAAGGCACTGCATCTCAGTGCTAGAGGCGTCACCACAGACACCCTGGTTTGAATCCAGGCTGTATCACAACCGGCCGTGATCGGGAGTCCCATAGGGCGGCGCACAATTGGCCCATCGTCGCCCGGGTTTGGCCTGACTTGCCTAGTCAGTTAAAAAAAGTACAGGTAAACAGAAAGAGTAGACAGTAATAGCAGCATGGCTTGACATGAGATGGCACACTCCATTCCTTATGCCCTCCGATGAAGACCACCCTGCTCACAACAACATTAGAACAACACAAAAAAACATCACGTTGAAAATGTGTCATAGTGTGCTAACAATGGATATTTTGAGACAATGTATAAGTGTTTAAACGTAATCCTCCAGGTCACATTGCCCATTATATTTATTTTGAATTATATGGAATTATCCATTCACCAGAACCTCCAGTTGAACACTACATGCTTTCACTCAAATGTACTTGTACTTGCCTATTCAACAAATTCAATTATGTGAAGAGAAATCTCTGTTGGCTCACTTTCGTCTCTCAAGCCTCAAACCTTCATTAAACTGAAGCCAAACCCATTTCAATGGCCTCTCATTTAGATATGTAGAAATTATGTAATGATTGTTAAGTCCTGATATATTTCTCTCTCAAAACTTCTTTCGAATTTATTTTGTTCTTTAGAATTTTTAAACAATCTTTACAGCTGGAGAGCCTATATGTTTTCAAATCTTTTACACACGTATTGTACCCTGAAACTCCTTGCCACATCTGTGTTTCATGTAACCCAGCTAAGAGCAGCCTGTAGCTCAAGGTTGTGCCACTTCATCACACCTCTGCTTTGTGTTTCAGCTCTCTTGGCCACCTGAGAGGATGGTTTAACATACAAAGATGTGAATGGGATTATGTAACTCGGTTGACAGGAATATAACCTACAGGAGTCCAGTCCCAGCTAGCACATTTTGTTCCTTGTAAGTTGTGGGTATGTTTATGGTTTCACATTGTTAGTGGGAACGAAGCCATACATTTCCTGACCGGTAAAACAACGTTTTACATTCAGAGAATGTTTATTTTTAGGTTGCAGGGAGGTTCTGAGAACATTTTACTCTGGTTCCTTGAAAGTTTTCCTCAGAGGTTTTATTAACGCTCTGAGAACAAAAAATAATAGGTTATTTGGAGATTTTCATTCTAGTCGTTCATTCTAAATGTTGCATTGCCGTACTGGCTGGCAACATTCTTATCCCTTGCTTCCTAGCTAGCTAACTACGGCTAACTTACAGTCACGTCAAATACCAGCAAAGTAGCTGCATTGGCATTTGTTTAAGCTGTTTTCTAGTGACATTTATTTGGATACGTCCATAACAATGAGCTAAAGGGGCGCAATTTCGCCTGGCATAGAAAATGTGCTCACTCGTCAGAACACTGTTGTTCAGAGGAGCTAGCCCAGAACACAGCTATCACAATCACTTCAAACTGAAGCTGGAAAGACTGCAAACTAACTGCACTTCGTTTCATTTCACTTTTTTTCAATTGACATTTGTTTGCATATATCCATAAAAATGATGCCAGCTGATTCATGATTTCGCCTGGCTGAGAAACGATGCCTGTCTGTCCATCTCGTCCTGACTCCCGACACATTCATTACTATGGGACAGCTGGAGATCGAATTTGAATATTGAAACAATGTTGCAAATGTCGGAGAGACAGACAGTAAGGTTTATACAAATCTCCGCTGTTGAAAACTAAATGTTGTTCTAAAAGAAATGTGAGATAATGTCTACAGTAGATGCTTTTTATAGTGGAGATCAAGTTTACAATGGGCTTATGAGACAGTGGATTGCGCAGTGAGATGGAACAGAGTATAAATCAATTTTAACGTCATAGATTTAGCCTGTGGTAAATTGTGGAATAGACACCGGCTGAAATGCGGTTTTAACCAATCAGCATTCAGGATTAGACGCACATGGTGTATAAATAGTGATAGATATATAATACTGTATGAAGAGATTCTGCATCACATTTTGGGTTGGCGTATTCTGTATAGGTATGTTTAGTGTTGTTTTGGTACTGTACATCAGGTTGAATAAAGACACAAGGACAGGTGTCAACGTGGGATTGGGCCTGATGTCATTGACACGTGTGATCGCTATGGAAACACTTCCTGTCGCACCCCATTGGGTGTCATTGCCATGGAGGTCCCTGGCAGGGTTCTGTGTACCTCAGTGCTACTGTATGGCAGCCTGACTGTTCCAGGCCACCACATTGTTTCAGCTATGATTAATTACTGTCCTGATGAAATGTAATGGCTCTGAAAATGTCACGGGATGACACAGGCTCATCAACGCGGGGTGGCGGGAGGGAAGTGCATATCACACACAGACATCTGGAAGAAACCATCCCCTCGCTGCCTCTGAAAGGCACAGAGTCTCAACTGTATTTTTCTTCTGTTTAGAGTTTATTTCTATGACTCTTCTATTAGCTTTATGATTAGTTTTATAAGCAAATGCCAACCCACGTAGTGATTCATTTCTACAGAATGAGCTGAGAATCTATAGAAATCAGTATACTGTAGATACCCGGCTGGCCAGAGGTCAATAACTGCTGTAGGTAATCATGTGGCTGATTAATCTATCAGTGGCACATTGGTGTCACAAGTTCACAACTTGTCGGTACATTACATTACTATTATGTAAAATATACATACTTCCCTTGGAAATAAGACAATAAAAGTCAATCTAGTTAGATTGGAGGCCGCCTTAACAATGTGTCGGTTTTTTGTCCATCTGTAGTTTTTTTTGGACCATTTCCTCTCTTGTACATAGGATTTATCAATGTCAATTCATCAATTTATCAAGTGTTCCTTCCATTTGTGGTCATGAGAAAGCAGGGCAAGGTATCGCTTGATGAAAAACACAGACGACTCACTACATTTCCCTGATGAATTGGTCCATTTACTGAAATAAATTGAATTGATGTGAGAGATCCCAGAGGTACAGAAAATTGTCCAGTTAAAGAACTTACTTTACACTCAGCTTATTTATATTACACATAACACTTTTAAAGATGTGCTGACGACTTCTGTTTTCCACACCTCTGTGATTCCCTTGGGTTCAAGTAAAACATTATAATTAAAAAACAATTGTCAATTAAAATATCTGATTTCTTTCATATGACCTTACTCATTTTTCTCAGAGCAATGCTTGCTTGGAAAATCAAAGGCCAGAATTGTGTTGTTCAAGAGAAATTCTAAAGGATCCTCATACAGCACCTGTCTATTATTTTATTCCATATGTGCAAGGTGAACCCCGCACAGGAACACACGGTATCCTTATGCTAAAGCAGATTGGTATTGATTTTATAAGTAAGTAGCGGTGCGTTCAATAATCTTGATGATTGGGCAGCCATATCTTTTAGTTCAGGTAAGCCATATGTTCATTGCAGCAAAGATGAGTCTGATTAGTGACGTCTTGTTAATGTAAATGTAATATCAAGGATGAACAGTACTATTAATATACAGAGGAAGTCCAACATCTAGGGAATAAGTATACTTAGGCAACATATTGGAATGTTTTGTTTGTATTTAAACAATCCTCCCAGTAACAGTGGGCCAGGTTTTGTTTCAGTAGAAAGCATATGGCCCATATCTCCTCCTGATTATGTATATTGTGAGCAGATGTTATTGGTTGATTAAAGTCCATTTGATTTTAACTGATGACTGTCCATCAGAGCATTTCCTTGTTTGGCTTCTTAATTAGATGGGTGCTAATGTGGCACTTTCCCCTCTCCTCTGGCATTGTGGGTAATGTATAACTGGTTCCAGATCAGTGATGTCACCAGCACAGGGTTACACTTTATGGTGTGGAAAGGTTTAAACTAATTTTCATTTTCAATTAGTATGTTCTTAGTTCATGATGCTATGTCCAGTATTTCATCAACATTGTTGTGATTTTTATAGAATTAAGACATTTGGAAACGTCTTTATTTGACATGTATATGTGTAATGTAATTACTTTTCTTGTACAGTTTTTAGTCATGTCATTCAAATGGATTAAAATTAGTTTTCCATTCTGTATTTTTATTATATTTACATTTTCATCCTTTTGATCATAGTCAGACTCTTGTAACCCATTGCCTATTTAGGGGAAATTACAGAGAAGGGGTCATTGGAGATCACTTGCTACTGTGGGTGAATAGATCAAAGACATTAACAAGCAATAGACTAACAAGCTCCCATCATGACCATTTAACTACAGATTTATTTCCTGCTTTTCCAGTCTTGGTTACATCAAACGTCTTTGGTGGTATTGATCCCAGCAGATGATTAAGACACTGAGATGTCTTAATCATCTGTGGCTTGTAAGGACATAATATATGAATCACCATTAAAGCACATTAAGCTGTCTATTTGTCAAACCATTGATTTGCTATGCAGCCGTCCAATATCTTCCATCCGACCACTTTATAAAGCTACATCATTTATGTGGGAAAATTACAAAAACCTTCCTTCAGTTTTGGCAGAATTAAAAGATTCTGCCTTTAAATGGTAATCATGATTATTTCCAGCCTTTTACCAACATCAAAGAGAGTGTAGGGGCAGAAGTCAGATAGTTAGCAGTATTCACAAATTGAAAAGAGAGAAAATATCTGATTTAACATGAAGAATATTCGGGCAGAAGGAACATTTGCTATTTTGGCCTCGGATCGGGTGTGACCCCATGGCTCCCTGTTTTGAAATTCTCTTCTGATCAGTGGAGGTCATACAGTAAGCACAGAAGACAGTAGAAATGTTCCTAACACTCAGAAGACTATGCTGGCTCTCTGTTTGATCTCTTAATGAGGTGATACAGTTACTGTATATTTACATAGGACTGTAGCCTTCATACTACAGGTGTTACTGGTACACAAGGTAGACCTGATATTGGCAGGTGAAATCAGCATACTCTATATCAATTGATTCCCTTTGTTTGAATAAATTATGGGGAAAATGGGTTTTCATTTTTGAGTCAATACGTGAATATCCTGTCTTTATTTTTTATAATATTTCAAACATGGTAACTTGGTATTTGGGCTGCAAGGTGAACAAATCAATTTAGAGTGCATCTATGCTGTTACACTGACTTAATGGCTACTGTCCACCATGCATGCACAGAGACATTCAAAACTAGCTAACACACTTCTGTCCTTGGCCATAGTATATGGTTGTAGAGGGAGGAAGGAGGGGAGGAGAGGAAGGGGGATGGCAAAGATTGTGAACGTGTCTAATGAGCTTTTTCATGTTCGTGACGACCATGAGAAAACAGAGGGAGCTGAACAGAACAGAACAGAACAGAGGTCTGCTGCAGGGGTGATACGTGTTGAAGATCAATGATCATCCATCTTGGCTGAAGAGCTGGAGAGCCCCCAATGGCAGTTTTTGGAAGGCAGGATTACTGACTAAAGGACAGGACATCTGTGATTTGACCAATAGGGGCTCTGTGTTTGGGCACCACAGCACTTCTTTCCTCTGATTTTGTCTGGAACAGTGTATAGTATGGTGTGAGACTGAGTGTTTGGATTCCAGGACTCAACACACACTTATAACAACTGCAGACAGACAGACACCATTGTCCTCAATACCTTTTGTTGCTCATTTCAATACCTCAATACCTCATCTCCTTGCCGGAAACATGACACGAGCTGAGATAGGTTCACTATCATACTGTCTTCCTCATTTATAAAATGTCTGAAAAACATGAATGCAGAAGTGTATAGAGTCTGTAAAAGTGAGTTTGTAGGGTCACACTACTCTTTCCCTCTCTCCAAGAGGGCTTGAATAAGTTATGTAAATGTCAGACAATATGCAGCAGTTAGCATCCTCCACGAGGCCTCAGTGCTTTGTTTTCAGACAGAGTGTGTAACTGTTACCCAGAGTGAACCACAAACAGGCTCAGGTCTGCTTGACTGGATACAAGGGCACTTAGCAACATGATACTAATTGGGGGCGGCGTTGGGCTATAAAATATACAAACGCATTTAACACAGGAAGCTTCACAGACCTAATAGGGCAAAGCAGTAACTCCTCACTTACCCATTTAAACTCGCTGCTGAAGAGTAGATTCTAGGGCTATGATTCCAGATGACAGTTTCTTTACATTCAGTTGCAGTAAATCTGTGGTTCTCAGTCCTCTCCTCCACCCTTTCATCCGATATGCTGAAAGATAGAAACAGAAGCAGAAGAAGATATACCATTTGGTAACTATTACAGCCACTATATGTCATCCGTTTTTTCGAAATGTATAAAAAGAAAGACAGGCAAGGTAATACATCACTTTAATTAGCCTTGTCTTTTTTCCTTCCTCCAGAAAAGAACAGTTATTGTCACGAGGGTGTGAGGGTCCTCTTATGTGTCATTTTTTGGGGTCTCATTCGCCATTTTTACCAATGTCAATCAATCCTGAGCAGGTTGTAGTTAAATACCCCTTTTCATTTTATTTTGATGCTCGGGCAGATGGTGTGCCCTGCTCCAGAACAACGCTGACTTTATTGAAAATTGCTTTATAAAAAGCTATATATCCCTGTGGCAAACATGTGAAAGGGAAACAGCTTTGATGTTTAGGGAGAAAAGAGACAGGTGCTTATTATGGAGTCAGCATTTAATAGCACACCCGCTTAAAGCTAAAATCCTTAATTGAAACAATATCAAAGAGTATAGCCCATCTCTGTTTTGGTAAAAAGCTGAGGGATGGGCCTGGAGAAATGTAACCACTCTCAAATCATAGACAGAGTTATGGACGCAACGATTGACCATACATTATCTCAAAATTATAGTTTTAATAATGTTCTGAGACTAAACAGTGTTTGTTTACATTTACATTGTTCACAAACATTGTAGTTAAAAAAACGTATATTTTGGGTTCTGATGGGGTACGACAGTTGAACTAAGCTCATGAGGCATTTATCAGTCATATTCTTCAAGAATCAATGGGTATACTGTATATCATTAATTTATAAATCCAACAATGTATGTAGCAATTCAGGATTCTAGCTTAAAGTTTAAAAAATATATATTTGATTTTCATTGTTGGAAAATGTCAACTCGTGAAATGCCAAGATGATACCAGTATTAGCCATGATTTTACTCTGGATCACCATTTCCAGAGTCAAATCAATTAATCCGTGTCATGTGTTTTAGACTAATCTGAGCCCTTTTTCTAACAGATTGAGAGGTAATCAAATCACCACATGGCTCCATCTAGTGTCCTAAAGGTCTGCACTGACCCAATGCCTGCAGTGTAACACTTCAGCACCACTCTACGAGTCTCGCTGTCTTGTCATCAGCATCGACTCAATTTGACGTTCTGCCTGCTACACAGAGCGCGTTGTTTTGAGAGCGGGTAGTAGCAGCAAGGAAGAGCGTCTTTATTCTATTTCCCCCTGCTGTACTGTACCATATTCATCGATTATTCGTAAGTACAATAGGCTTCGGTCCAGATTTTCAAGAGTACTCATTAAATTGTTGCTAGTGGATGTACTAAATTATCCTCTAAATACACAAGTCGCTTTTGTTTACATTGTGAACATAGTCCATAGTACATACTGTACCTTCTTGACTTCATAAACCACCTTTGGTGCATAGTCGAGACCATATGCAACCAAAATCAAATGTATTTCTCATTAGTTATATTCGCAAGATAGAATGAACGTGCTCGTCAGCCATCGAAAATTGAACCTCAGCTCATTCTTGAGCTTGAACGTGACGCAACGCAGGCGCAACATCAGTATAGCTGCTCGCATTGATTTCAAAGGAAACATTCCCTCAATGGCTGATGGCAGTGCTGGATGCCCAATGGCTGTAGCGTAGCAGGGCCATAACTATACTGAAACAGTTCACCCGTAAGTAACTTTTCCTTTCCTTATGTCTTTGTTTTAATGTTCAATTGATTCATGCAACTAGTCTCAGCTCAGACTGTGTAGAGAAGTTTCATTATGTATGATGAAACAAACGCCAGTTTCCTGGCATGTTCCAGAGTGGTCCTCGGGATTCAGGAAGAGAGAGGCGATATTACACTATTTCAATTAGGGACCCGAATCCTCAGTGGCCCACTTATTCCAGACCTCTAGGAGCAAAAATAATGACAAAGAAATTAAACTTATGTCTAAGACTATAGACTGAGAATATGTAAACAAGCTGTTGTTATTGCATGACGAACATAGCCGTTCCCCATGGCAGCGAGCGGCAGTCCTTAAATATTTATTAGTTCTCTGACACTCACAGGCAGACATGTCTGCAAAAGTCCCAGATCTTTTATTTATCAGGAATGATCCTCTTGGTAACTAAGAGGAATACTAGTTAACTACTACGCTATAAGCTACTTATAAACAACTCTTGATAGTTTTGGCATGGGTGAAAGGAGGTAACTGTTCTTAGTCATATGGACATCCTCAGCTGGGCTACCCCACACTCCATATTCCATACCATGTGTGTCCATCCATATGTCCCATGTACTGTGGGCCAATGAGAGTGAAAGTTAGATCCAAATTCCAAGGTCAGACCAAGGCCAGCTCAGCCCAGGGAATCACTGTGGACCTCATCTGGTCCATGCTCTGGATGTAAGGAGGAACCCAGCTGGACCAGCAGGGTGCCAACATCATAATAAGAGTTGCATAAGCTCCATACAACAGGAATGCCCTATACCAACTCCTGTTAAGAAGGAAGTGTTATGGGGACAGAGACTATGTGTGCGTACTGTGCGCATGTGCATGGACAAAGACCGCCAAGCAGATCAGTACATCTGGTCCCACTGGCACAGTCTTAGTGTCTTAGCGGCTGTTTAAGTTAACAGCATACTGTAAAAGAGAAACTGTTCGCAAATGATTCACGAACGGATCATTATCTGCATCCTCTCATCCTGGAGGCTGTATGTATGATGACTCAAGTGTTCCCTAAAGAGGTGTGAATCCTATTAAGTTTTTAGGGGACCATTTCTTATGCTAATGCTTGTGTAATACTGCAGGCTTCAGCCCGCTATCTGACAGCCACAATTCCCTGTAATTAGGCTGACGCTGGCCACCAGTAATGCCTCGCCACAGGGATTCACTGTGACAGTACACTGAGGAATTTAGGCAGAAAAATGAAACTTATTTAGCCGAATTCTAATGAGGAGTAATGGTCCCTTTTGACAGGTAAAACGTGTGCTTCATCTTTACCAGGTAGATACAGTACGTGTTAGAACTACTATAAAGTTAGGTAAAAGTTGGAAGAACATGTATCTCTACGATGACTTTCATTACAATCTGCCATCTACTTTGATAAACTGTTTTGTGCAATATTACAGCATTTTCTTAGGATCAACAGTTCCAAATTAGGTAGACCTACTTAGTTTCTTCAAAACAAGCTAAAATTATGGCTATCAGATCACAAACTTTGTTACGGGTGTGTACTGGAGGCGAAGTCAGGTGCAGGAGAGCAGATTGTAGGTAACAGGCGCACTTTTTATTCCGGTCCAAACGAAAGCACATAAGTACATAAATGTGCCCAAAACACGGAACATAAACAAAAGTCTGACAATACCCACATAACATAAAACAGTTTCACACAAAGACATGGAGGGGAACAGAGGACTAATACATTCAGTGTGATTAGGGAATGAAAACCAGGTGTGTATGGAACAAGACAAAACAAATGGAAATATGAACAATGGAGCGGCGATGGCTAGAAAGCAGGTGACGTCGATCGCCGAACGCCGCCCGAACAAGGAGAGGAGCCGACTTCGGCGGAAGTTGTGACAAGCTTGTGTCTTTTTCTGGGTAGATTGTTAAATATTAGAGAACTTCATAAAAAGTAAGCAGGTAAAGTAAATCAAACTTTTCTTTCACCTGCTCTGAAGATGAAAGCACCTGTCTTTTTGTTCGATGCAAGGAAGAGACTCTGACAGACAGTATTTTTTATGTATTGATAACTACAGGCAAGATATAAAAGATTAATGAGAGGTCCCTGTTGAGAATGAAATCAGTCAAGTCAAGTTATAGTAAGGAGTAGATACTCTTGCTCTTTCTCCTCTCTCTCTTTCTCTTTCTCTCTATCATTATTACATGTTTATTTCATCGAGACAGAAAACTAGACATGGTCAATGGCAGACAAAGTGAGTTAAATAAATAATACCAAATTATGGCGAAAATTGGATTATGCAATCTAACATGCAATCAAATCTCAAATCTTCATAAAATGTGTGTTGGCCCATGAAGCGGTAGACATCAAAAGTTCAACCACAATAACCTGAGCAGCATTCCACTAAAGGCTGTCGTGACCTTAAACTTCTTATGGCTGCAATCCCGTTAACGGGATGATATGACAACAGCCAGTGAAAGTGCAGTGCGCCAAATTCAAACAACAGAAATCTCATAATTAAAAATCCTCAAACATACATGTATCTTATACCATTTTAAAGGTAATCTTGTTGTTAATCCCACCAAAGTGTCCGATTTAAATAGGCTTTACAGTGAAAGCACCACAAACGATTATGTTAGGTCACCGTAAAATCACAGAAAAAAACAGCTATTTTTCCAGCCAAAGACAGGAGTCACAAAAAGCAGAAATAGAGATAAAATTAATCACTAACCTTTGATGATCTTCATCAGATGACACTCATAGGACTTCATATTACACAATACATATATGTTTTGTTCGATTAAGTTCATATTAATATCCAAAAACCTCAGTTTACATTGGCGCCATGTTCAGAAATGCATCCAAAATATCCGGAGAAGTTGCAGAGAGCCACGTCAAATAACATAAATACTCATCTTAAACTTTGATGAAAGATACATGTTTTACATAGAATTAAAGATACACTTGTTCTTAATGCAACCGCTGTGTCAGATTTTTAGCTGGCAAGTTAGTACAGAACGCTTGGATCAACCCTTAAAGAGATGGGTAGGGCTAAGGCTTAATAACCTCTCTGAACCACCCATCCCGGATCCGGGATCATTGTCATCAGAAACGCTGACTAGCATAGCCTAGCCTAGCGCCACAGGGATATGAGGGAGTGAACAATGCTGAATGGGTGTAGACAAAGAAAGGCTCTCCAATAGTAGTACCAAAACATTGAAAGACGGTTTTCTCAAAAGTGAGTTTACAAGTTGATCAACTTGCAAAGCAGAATTACTTCCCCATTGTTTCCTCAAATGCAGTGTATGATATACCATTTTGTAGCTCTGAGTCTCAACTTGTATCCAATGTAAAAATACAGACATTCAAAGTTTGCGACATAAGACTGAAACCAGGTTGTGAGTCACAAATGTAAATCACTTTCCGCAAATGTAAATCACTATCGACAAATGCAGTTCACTATCCACAAACAAAACCTTTTGATTTGTATCTGTAAATCGATATATTGTGTTCGAATTTTTTTATAACTGCAGATATGCAGGTCATTTCCACGGACCTTAAAACTTCTTATGGCTGCAAGCCCGACGTCGGTACACTTATGACAACAGCCAGCTCAAGTGCAGGGCGCGAAATTCAAAATATATATTTTTTTAAATATTTAACTTTCACACATTAACAAGTCCAATACAGCATATGAAAGGTACACATCTTGTGAATCCAGCCAACATGTCCGATTTTTAAAATGTTTTACAGCGAAAACACCACGTATATTTATGTTAGCTCACCACCAAATACAAAAAAGGACAGACATTTTTCACAGCACAGGTAGCATGCACAAAGCCAACCTAACTAACCAAGAACCAACCAAACTAACCAACAAACAACTTCATCAGATGACAGTCTTATAACATGTTATTCAATAAATCTATGTTTTGTTCGAAAAATGTGCATTTCAGGTATAAATCATAGTTTACATTGCAGCTACAATCAGAAATTGCACCAAAAGCAGACAGAATAATTACAGACACCAACGCCAAATAACTAAATACTCATCATAAAACATTTCTGAAAAATACATAGTGTACAGCAATTGAAAGACAGGCATCTTGTGATTCCAGCCAATATTTCCGATTTATCAAGTGTTTTACAGCGAAAACACAATATAGCGTTATATTAGCTTACCACAATAGCCAAAAACACAAGCAATTTCCCAGTAGCAAAAGTAAGCGATCGTAACAAACAAGCAAAAGATATATAATTTTTGACTAACCTTGATTTTCTTCCTCAGATGACAGTCCTATAACATCAGGTTATACATACACTTATGTTTTGTTCGAAAATGTGCATATTTAGAGCTGAAATCAATGGTTACACATTGTGCTAACTTAGCTACGTTTTCCCACTACGTCCGGATTTTTCCTGACACTTTTTCTGACACACATATTCTGACCAAATAGCTATTCATAAACATAACTAAAAAATACATATTGTATAGGAAATGATAGATCCATTAGTTCTTAATGAAATCGCAGTGTTAGAATTCTAAAAATAACTTCATTACGATATGCAGCTTCGGTATAGCTAGAGTACCCAAAGGTTGGGCGCCGACGACTAATTCACATGTACGACAGATATATGAAATAGCATCATAAAATGTTTCTTACTTTTGCTGATCTTCCATCAGAATGTTGGACAAGGTGTCCTTTGTCCAGAACAGTCGTTGTTTGGATTTAGAACGGCAACTTTCCCTCTTCATTTAGCATGCGCACTAGCCAAGTGGCACGAATCGCTCCATCATCAACAAAGTCAGAGAACGGAACACGGCAAAACTCCCGAAAAAATTTCAATAATCTGATTAAGCTATATTGAAAAAACATACTTTACGATGATATGGTCACATGTATCAAATAAAATCAAAGCCGGAGATATTGGTCGTCCATAACGGCAGCTAAACAGAAGGCAATCCCACTGTCCACCTCGCGCTCCCAAGAGTACCGGAAATGAGGGACACGTCATACAAAGAGCTTGTATTCAACTTCAGACCAAGATAAACACTAAATTTCTTCTCTCACAGCCTCTTGACATCCAGGGGAAGGTCTATGAAGTGCACGTAGACTCTTACGTATCATGCCCATGTATAGGCAGGAAGTAGAACAGAGCATCGATTTCAGACTTTCCACTTCCTGGTCAGGAAGTTTGTGCCAAATGAGTTCTGTTTGACTCACAGATCTAATTCAAACGGTTTTAGAAACTAGAGAGTGTTTTCTATCCAATAGTAATAATAATATGCATATTGTACGAGCAAGAATTGAGTACGAGGCCGTTTGAAATGGGCACCTTTAATCAGAGCTACTCAATACTGCCCCTGCAGCCATAAAAAGTTAAGTAAAATGATTGCCATAAAGATTCTCACATAAGGAGAGATATGCGCAAACATGACAGATATGGCAAACCTGCAACTCCATATTTGGAACGTTTCGGTCACCTGACTTTTGGCAGGGATTTTGACAAGAAAAATACAAAAAGTTCTCACACGCAGAGTGATTTGTATTCATAAAAAAAAGGTTTGTACCCGTAGAAAGCGATTTCTATAAATCGCTGGCGAACGAGAGGCAGGCCATGTTGATGCCTTGTCACGAATCCCGTTTCCTGAGTCGGTTTTTTGCCTGTGTTCTGTCCTGGAGTGTTTTTTTCGGCGTCCTGGAACGCACCCTGTCTGGTTGCCGGGCAATGTAGCCAGTTGGGAGTTCTGATTACCCGCACCTGTATCCCATCAGCTATCTGCACACCTGGTCCTGATCATCATCTCTCCTCTTCATAAGCCCGGACCTGACATCCATTCCCTGCCGGATCGTTAGCCATGAACAGTATGTTGTGCCATAGTATCAGCCTCAAGTTGGATAGAATTTGTTTTGTTGTTTTTTACGTATTGCTTGCCTTAAACTTACCTCCGTTTGTTTTGTCTTCAGTTACTCACCCGGATCATTTACCCCATTCCCGCCTGGTCGTCGGAGGATTCTGCTACCCCATTGGATCCACCTATTTACTCCCATCAACTCACCACCGCTGCCCGCTACGCCACCTGGATATATCTACCCATTCACATTCACTTGTAAATAAATACTCACCTTCTTCCTACTCTCCTTGTCCTGGTCTGCTTCTGGGTTCGATTTTGAAAGAACGTGACAGAACGATCCGGCCAAGGATGAACCCAGCGGACCTGGACTCCGTTTGCCATGCCATTACCCAGCAGGGGAAGACATTGGGACAACACAAGATGACGCTACAGGAGATAGCGGGTTCAATCCAGAACTTATCTGCTAGCTTGACACAAATCCAGGATCAGCTCAGTTTGCCGGCGATTCATTCACCACCTGTTTCACCCATCTCACCTGCCGTGTCTGGAGCGGTTTCCTTCCGTGAACCCAAGGTACCGACGCCTGATAAATATGAAGGGGATTTGGGAAGATGCCGTTCGTTTCTTATGCAGTGTGGGTTAGTGTTTGATCTGCAGCCCCATTCTTACGCCACTGACAAGGCTAGGATAGCCTTTGTTATTGAACTGCTGCGTGGAAGAGCTCTGGAATGGGCTTCAGCCGTTTGGGAACGACAGGGGACCTGCATGGCTTCATACCTGGAGTTCACGGGAGAGATGAGAGCTTTTTGACCATCCAGTCCGAGGTAAGGACGCAGCTAAACGCTTGTTCACTCTTCGCCAAGGAGCTCGCAGTGTGGCAGACTTTATGATCGAGTTCAGGACATTGGCTGTGGAGAGTGGTTGGAATGAGGAGTCACTACAAGCGGCTTTTTACCAGGGGTTGTCGGAGCAACTCAAGGACGAGCTGATATCCTATCCAGAGCCTAGTGACCTAGACAGCTTGGTCACTTTATCTATTCGGGTAGATAATAGAGTCCGAGAGAGGAGGGAGAAGCAGTGGGGCCCATCCAATCAATCAGCAACTCGGTTACCATTCGGTTCAGGAAGTGAACCAGAACGTATTGATCGTTATTCCCCACACGGGATTAGTGGAGGGGTCTTGCCACCAGATTCTGAACCAATGCAAGTGGGGCGACACGGGCTAACTAAGGAGGAGCGCCAACGTAGACGTAAGACCAACAGCTGTTTCTACTGTGGTAGCTCGGGACATTACATCTCCGCTTGTCCACAGCGCCCGTTAAACTGCCCGGCTCGCTAGTTTTGGGAGGAATTTTAGCGAGCCAGTTTCAATCTCTCAAGGATCCTGTCAGACCCCGTTTTCCTGCGACCCTTATGAATAAGGATCAGAGCTTAGAGATGAACGCTCTTATCGATTCAGGTGCCGATGGCAGCTTTATTGATGCCGACTTGGTGGAACAGCTGGGGCTTTCCAAGGAGCAATTGCCGGAAGCCATTGAAGCAACCACTCTGAACGGCAGTAGTCTGGCACGGATCACTATGAGGACTGAACCGGTTAAGATGTTGGTGTCGGGGAATCATTCAGAGTTTATCTCCTTCTTCATTCTGTCCTCGCCCCATGTTCCTCTGGTTCTTGGTTACCCCTGGCTGAAGGAACACAATCCCTCGTTTGATTGGGTGACGGGTAAGGTAACTAGTTGGAGCATTGAGTGTCATGCTAACTGCCTTAGGACTGCCTGTTCTCCTGCTGTTTCCAGTCAGGTCAGTGACTCTGGTCCTCCTGATTTGTCCCTGGTTCCAGAAACATATCACGAGTTGGGTGAAGTATTCAGTAAACAGAAGGCTCTGTCCCTTCCTCCCCACCGACCTTATGACTGTGCGATTAATCTGTTTCCTGGAGCTGCCTTTCCCAAGGGACGGTTATACAGTATCTCTCGACCTGAACGTGAGGCCTTGGAGACCTACATCAAGGAGTCTCTAGCTGCAGGTCTCATTCGGCCCTCGTCATCACCTCTGGGAGCAGGATTTTTTTTTGTGAGCAAGAAGGATGGCTCTCTTCGACCGTGTATTGATTATCGGGGTTTGAATGATATTACGGTCAAGAACAAGTATCCCCTGCCCTTGATGAGCTCGGCTTTCGATTCCTTACAGGGTGCTACGGTTTTTACGAAGCTTGATTTACGTAATGCTTATCATTTGGTTCGGATCAAAAAGGGGGACGAGTGGTTGACTGGGTTCAATACTCCGATGGGACATTTTGAGTACCAGGTGATGCCGTTTGGACTGACCAACGCTCCTGCTGTGTTCCAAAGTATGGTGAATGACGTTCTGAGAGATATGATTGGTATTTTTGTGTTCGTTTACCTGGATGATATCCTCATCTTCTCGAAGGAGCTTTCTAGCCACGTTCTGCATGTCAAGCAGGTCCTGCAGCGGTTATTGGAGAACCGTCTGTTCGTGAAGGCTGAGAAGTGTGATTTTCACGCCCACACGACGTCCTTCCTCGGGTACATCATATCCAGGGGAGAGATCAAGATGGACCAAGAGAAGGTTCGGGCGATTCGGGATTGGGTCCAGCCCGGTACAAGATTGCAGCTCCAGAGATTCCTGGGGTTTGCGAATTTTTATCGGAGGTTTATCCGTGATTACAGCCGGGTGGCCGCCCCTTTAACTGTACTGACGTCTTGCACCAGAAAGTTCTGTTGGTCTCCTGAGGCAGACCGGGCATTTCTAGATTTGAAGAGCCGATTCACCAACGCCCCGATTCTCTCTCAACCTGACACTTCCCGTCAGTTCGTTGTGGAGGTGGATGCGTCTGATGTGGGGGTGGGCGCCATCCTGTCCCAGCGTAGCTCCACTGACGGTAAACTCCATCCCTGCGCCTTCTACTCTTGTCGTCTTTCTCCAGCTGAAAGAAACTACGATGTGGGTAACCGGGAGCTTCTCGCTGTGAAGCTTGCCTTGGAGGAGTGGCGTCACTGGTTGGAGGGAGCGGAGCAACCGTTTGTGGTCTGGACTGACCACAAGAATCTGGCTTACGTGCAATCGGCTAAACGTCTCAACTCCCGTCAGGCCCGGTGGGCTTTGTTTTTTGGACGCTTCAATTTTTCCCTGACGTTCCGACCTGGGTCGAAGAACGGGAAGGCGGACGCCCTGTCCCGGATGTTCTCCAAGACGGAGGAGAGTGGGGCCAAGACTGAGACGATTCTTCCCCAGAACGTTGTCGTGGGAGCCGTTACATGGAGGATTGAGGAGGATGTGTTGGCAGCCCTTCGGACACAGCCCGGGCCCGGTAACGGTCCACCCGGTCGGTTGTTCGTGCCTGAGTCGGTTCGTTCTGCTGTCCTTCAGTGGTCCCACGCCAGCAAGATAGCTTGTCACCCTGGCGTTGCTCGGAATATGGCGCTACTGCGCAGACGATTTTGGTGGCCTGCCATGGGAGAAGATACCCGGAGGTTTGTTGCCGCTTGTCCTGTTTGTGCGCAGAATAAGAGTACCAATCGGGCCAGCTCTGGGCTTCTTCACCCCCTACCTATTCCCCGGCGACCTTGGTCGCATCTGGCCCTGGATTTTGTCACGGGGTTGCCCTCTTCTGTTGGTAACACGGTTATTCTGACCATTGTGGATAGATTCAGCAAGTTTGCCCACTTTGTTCCCCTCTCCAAGCTGCCTTCTGCCACTGAGACGTCCGAGATCCTGGTTAGGGAGGTGTTCAGGGTCCACGGGTTGCCCTGTGACATTGTTTCTGACCGTGGTCCTCAGTTTACCTCTGCTGTCTGGAAATCCTTCTGTTTGGCCATTGGAGCTACAGTCAGTCTCACATCTGGATTTCACCCCCAATCTAATGGTCAGGCGGAGAGAGCCAACCAGAAGATGGAGTCCACGCTGCGCTGTCTTGTTTCCTCTGATCCCACCTCTTGGTCCTCTCAATTACCCTGGGTCGAGTATGCTCATAATACTCTCCCTTCATCTGCCACTGGGATGTCTCCCTTCCAGTGCCTGTACGGTTACCAACCTCCCTTGTTTCCTTCTCAGGAGCGGGATCTCTCGGTTCCTTCTGTCCAGACCCACATTCGTCGTTGCCACCGCACCTGGCATCGGGCCAGGAAGGCCCTCCTTAAGGTTTCTGACCGGTATCAGATCCAGGCGAATCGTCGCCGTATTCCTGCCCCCGCTTATACCGTCGGAGATAGGGTTTGGTTGGCTACACGGGATCTTCCTCTACGGACTGAGTCGAGGAAACTGTCACCGAAGTTCATTGGTCCGTTTGTAGTGGAGAGGATCATTAATCCTGTTGTGGTCCGACTCAAGTTGCCTGCTACACTAAGAGTACATCCCACCTTTCATGTCTCCTGCCTCAAGCCGGTTCTCCTCAGTCCTCTGTTGCCCCCTCCTCCTCGTCCTCCTCCTCCTCGGATGATCGGAGGTGGTCCTGTCTACACGGTGCGCCGCATCATGGACTCCAGACGGTGGGGTCGAGGGTACCAGTATTTAGTGGATTGGGAAGGATATGGTCCTGAGGAGAGGAGTTGGATTCCTCGGCGTCAGATCCTTGACGATGACCTGCTTCGTGACTTTTACCGCCTCCACCCTGGCGCTCCGGGTAGTCCGCCCGGTGGCGTTCGTCGGAGGGGGGGTACTGTCACGAATCCCGTTTCCTGAGTCGGTTTTTTGCCTGTGTTCTGTCCTGGAGTGTTTTTTTCGGCGTCCTGGAACGCACCCTGTCTGGTTGCCGGGCAATGTAGCCAGTTGGGAGTTCTGATTACCCGCACCTGTATCCCATCAGCTATCTGCACACCTGGTCCTGATCATCATCTCTCCTCTTCATAAGCCCGGACCTGACATCCATTCCCTGCCGGATCGTTAGCCATGAACAGTATGTTGTGCCATAGTATCAGCCTCAAGTTGGATAGAATTTGTTTTGTTGTTTTTTACGTATTGCTTGCCTTAAACTTACCTCCGTTTGTTTTGTCTTCAGTTACTCACCCGGATCATTTACCCCATTCCCGCCTGGTCGTCGGAGGATTCTGCTACCCCATTGGATCCACCTATTTACTCCCATCAACTCACCACCGCTGCCCGCTACGCCACCTGGATATATCTACCCGTTCACATTCACTTGTAAATAAATACTCACCTTCTTCCTACTCTCCTTGTCCTGGTCTGCTTCTGGGTTCGATTTTGAAAGAACGTGACATGCCTGCCTTTCAAGTCTGCAGAAATTAGAGTATAGAGTCATCTAATATAGAGTAATCTAGGGCTAGGGTTTCGATTGGACATACTATGGTTAAACGTATGGTTAACATATTATATCACATCACTTTCTACGTGAGAACTTTTCTTCTACGACTACAAATCGCTTTCTACGCGTAATAACTTTTCTTCTACGACTACATATATGCGTAATAACTTTTCTTCTACGACTACATATATGCGTAATAACTTTTCTTCTACGACTACATATATGCGTAATAACTTTTCTTCTACGACTACATATCGCTTTCTACGTGAGAACTTTTTGTATTTTTCTTGTCGTCAAATCCCTGCCAAAAGTTAGGTGACCTAAGCGCTTCCAAATATGGAGTTGCAGGTTTGCAATATCTGTCATGTTTGCGCATATCTCTCTTATGCGCAAATCTTTATGGCAATCATTTTACTTAAGGCCTTTGGAAATTACCTGCATATCTGCAGTTATAAAAAAATTCTAATGCAATATATCGATTTACAAATACAAATCAAAAGGTGTTTCTTTGTGGATATTGAATTGCATTTGTAGATAGTAATTTACATTTGTGGAAAGTGATTTACATTTGTGATTGGTACTTATTTGTACAGATCATGATACACATTACCAAAATGCATGCTGTGTGTTCACAATACATTTGGCATGATATTGATCCCATAGAGGTGGCGCTACAGCTGCAGAAAGCTAAGTGCAAGGCAATGGGGACAGTAGGGATACCGGGTCGAGTCCTAAAAGCCTGCGCTGCTGAGCTCAGCTCCATCCTCCACAGGCTGTTTGACCTATCACTATCCACTAGCACAGGGGTCGGGAACCTATGGCTCCCGAGCCAGGTGTGGCTCTTTTGATGATTGCATCTGGCTCGCAGATAAAACAAAATATTCTCACTTGTTTTAATCCATCCATCGATTTTTCACTGCTCATGTCCTGTTCAGGGCTGCAGGAGCAATTGTCCATTATTTTAATTAAATGATACTGGCCTACGTTGGCCGTTGCTAGGTAAAACAGGTAAACGCCTCCTTTTGAATCAGTCTGCTCGGTCATTAGCTCAAAGCTAACCCTTCGACGAAGAAGATGGCGAAAAGAAAAAAAGATGACGAGTATCGTACATTTCAGGACGAATGGACCGAAGAATTCGCCTTTGTGGAGAGAGCAGGTTCTGCGGTGTGTCTAATTTGCAATGACAAAATTACATCGATGAAACGGTCGAATGTAAAGCGGCACTTCGACACGCGCCATGCTACCTTTCAAAATACCCTGCGGGAGACAGCAGAAAGAAAGCGTGCCAAGAGCTACTGAGCAGGGTGCAAGCTAGCCAGCAGCAACTCCGCGTATGGACCCGGCAAGGTGACTATAATTCCGCTAGCTTTGCTGGATCTTTAGCAATAGTGAGGAATGGAAAACCATTCACAGATGGCGAGTATGCTAAAACGTTCATGCTGGATGTAGCCAATGAACTTTTTGATGATCTTCCGAACAAAGACAAGATAATTAAACGGATACAAGACATGCCTCTGTCGGCAAGAACTGTTCATGATCGTACCATCGTGATGGCAAACAAAGTGGAGGAAACACAAGTGAAGGACATAAATGCAGCGCCGTTCTTTTCCCTGGCTTTGGATGAGTCAACAGACTGTGAGCCATTTGTCGCAGTTCAGCGTGATTGCAAGATATGCTGTTGGTGACACACTGCGCGAAGAAAGTCTTGCAGTTCTGCCATTAAAAGGGTCCACAAGAGGTGAGGATTTATTTAAGTCTTTCATGGAGTTTGCTCAAGAAAAAAATCTACCTATGGATAAACTTCTCTCAGTGTGTACTGATGGTGCTCCGTGTATGGTGGGGAATAAAAAAGGATTTGTGGCGCTTCTCCGTGAACATGAAAATAGACCCATCCTAAGTTTCCATTGCATTCTACACCAGGAGGCACTTTGTGCTCAGATGTGTGACAGGCAGTTTGGGGAAGTGATGTCGCTGGTCATTCGTGTGATCAACTTTATTGTTGCTCGAGCCTTAAATGATCGCCAGTTTAAAACACTGCTGGATGAAGTTGGAAATAACTATCCTGGTCTGCTTTTGCACAGCAATGTGCGTTGGTTGTCAAGAGGGAAGGTGCTTAGCCGTTTTGCGGCTTGCCTGAAAGAAATCTGGACTTTCCTTGAAATGAAAGGCATCGAGCATCCTGAGCTAGCCGAAACTGAGTGGCTCCTCAAGTTTTACTATTTCGTAGATATGACTGAACATCTGAACCAGCTCAACGTGAATATGCAAGGCATTGGAAATACAGTGTTATCCCTTCAACAAGCTGTGTTTGCTTTTGAAAACAAGCTAGAACTTTTCATCATGGATCTTGAAACAGGTCGTTTACTACATTTTGAAAAACTGAGCCAATTTAAAGATGCATGCACAGCAAGTGAGCCTATTCAAAACTTTGATCTTCACCAGCTAGCTCGCTGCACATCCAGTCTCCTACAGTCCTTCAAAGCACGCTTTGGAGAATTTCGTGAGCACACTCGTCTTTTTAAGTTCATCACCCTTCCAAACGAGTGTTCACTGAACACAGCCGACCTGAGTTACATTCCTGGTGTCTCCGTCAGAGATTTTGAAGCAGAAGTGGCTGACCTGAAGGCCTCAGACATGTGGGTGAATAAGTTCAAGTCACTGAATGAAGATTTGGAAAGAATCACACGACAGAAAGCGGAGTTGGCGAGCAAGCACATGTGGACAGAAATGAAAAAACTTAAACCCGAAGACCAGCTGATTCTCAAAACTTGGAACGCGCTTCCTGTCACATACCACACACTGCAGCGTGTGAGTATTGCTGTATTGACCATGTTTGGATCTACGTATGCATGTGAGCAGTCATTCTCACATCTTAAAAACATCAAGTCCAACCTACGATCACGTTTAACGGATGAAAGCCTCAACGCTTGCATGAAGCTTAACCTCACCAAGTACCAACCAGACTACAAAGACATCAGCAAATCCATGCAGCACCAGAAGTCGCATTAATGGTGAGTATTATAACAACATTATTTAAGAATAAATTCAGAGGCTTATTATACTGACATTTAGTTGAATTCACTTTTAAAATATATTATATGGCTCTCACTGAAATAAATTTCCAAATTTTTTGCTTTCATGGCTCTCTTAGTCAAAAAGGTTCCCGACCCCTGCACTAGCACAATCCCCACCCTATGGAAAACTTCTAACATCGTCCCCATTCCCAAAATGAGTTCAACCATTACCGACCTGTCACTCTCACATCACTGATCATGAAATGCTTGGAAACATTGGTTCTTAACATCCTACTGCCCACCGTTCACTCCTCCCTTGATTCCTACCAGTTTGCTTACAAAGCAGGGAGAGGAACGGATGACGTGGTGGTCTGCATGCAAAAGCTCCTGGAACACCCCCAGGGGAACGGGGAATTACGCACTCATCCTGTTTGTGGATTTCATCTCTGCCTTCAACACCATCCAACAGCACACTATGATCCAAAAGCTCAATAACTTGGACGTATCTCCCACCATCATCCACTGGATCCACAACTGTTTAAGTGGCAGACCTCAGGCCGTGAGGACAGATAACACCCAGTCCTCTGTTCGCATCACCAACATGGGCGCGCCACAGGGTTGCATTCTTAGTTCGTTCCTGCACACTCTGCATACCAATGACTGCCAAAGTATGGACCACAATACACTCCTTTTCAAGTACTCTGATGACACAGCCATCCTGTCCCTCTTGAACGACCCCCCCCCCCCCCCCCCCCCTCCTTCCAGCAATATCAATCATCCGTTACTCAATTCAGTGAATGGTGTTGCAATAACTACCTGATCTCAATGTCTCCAAAACAAAAGACAATGACGGCAATATCGTCATCAACAGAGAGGCGGTCGAAATGGTTCCTTCATTCAAATATAGACCAAAGACTCACCTTCGAACAACACACCACTGAAATAGCTAAGAAATCACAGCAAAGTCTGTCTGTCATCAGGCATATGCGCAACCTGTCCGTCAAACACAACCCCCTTCTACTACTGTACCGGAGCATAATTGAGCCACTACTCCTCTACTCCTCTCATCTGTTACCACAATGTCTCACGACGCAACAAACTCTTAAAGATCACAAAAACGGCATCAAGACTGATTGGTCTCCCCACTCCTCAACTCTCCCTTCTGAATAACCGCAAAGCCTGCCATATAATCTCCAGCCTGATCCATCCACTTCACCTTTGCTTTGATCTCCTCCCATTTGGTCGGAGATCCCAGACAATTCTGTGGTGCACAATGCGTTTTGGGAGGAGTTTCATTTCGGGGGCTATCACCACACTATTTATGCCTTGACTGTTGTTTGTTTCTTCTGTGTTTTCATGTTGTTTTATGTATTCATGTATGAGCTGTGCCAAGGTTTTCCTCTTGTAGGACAATAAACGAGATTCTGATTAATAAAATAAAATAAAATGGTATTAGTCACATGCCAGAATACAACAGGTGTACCTTACAGTGAAATACTTACTTACAAGCCCCTAACCAACAATGAAGTTTAAAAAATACAAACAAGAATAAGAAATAAAAGTAACAAGTAGTTAAAGAGTAGCAGTAAAACAGCAATAGTGAGACTATATACAGGGGGGTACTGCTAGAGAGTCAATGTGCAGGGCACCGGTTAGTCGAGGTAATTGAGGTAATATGTACATGTAGGTAGAATTATTAAAGTGACTATGCATAGATAATAACAGAGTAACAGCGGTGTAAAAGAGGGGGGAATGCAAATAGTCTGGGTAGCCATTTGATTAGCTGTTCAGGAGTCTTATGGCTTGGGTGTAGAAGCTGTTTAGAAGCCTCTTGGACCTTGACTTGGGGCTCCGGTACCGCTTGCTGTGTGGTAGCAGAGAGAACAGTCTATGACTACGGTGGCTGGAGTCTTTGACAATTTTTAGGGCCTTCCTCTGACACCACCTGGTATAGAGGTCCTGGATGGCAGGAAGCTTGGCCCCAGTGATGTATTGGGCCGTACGCACTACCCTCTATAGTGCATTGCGGTCAGAGGCCGAGCAGTTGCCATACCAGGCAGTGATGCAACCAGTCAGAATGCTCTTGATGGTGCAGCCTGCTCCACTACAGCCCCATTGATGAGAATGGGGGCATGCTCGGTCCTCCTTTTCCTGTAGTGCACAATCACCTCCTGAGGTCAGGGTCACATACAATTGTTATTGTTCTCTGGCCACTAAACCCTATAGGGGTCACTTACTTGGAACAGACACCGTCAGGAGATTGATCTCATTATTTTTGTGTTGTTCACTATTGTAGTAAAAAATATTAGTCAATCACCCTGACAATCTTAACTAATCATATAGTCCTAAATATGGGGCAGGTTTACTGGACCAAGTTTAAGTCTCCTGCTGGACTAAAAAGCATGCTCAATTGAGAATCTAGGCATAATCTGAGTCCAGGAAACTGGCCAATGATGTTTATAATGGGATTCAAATGGTATATAAAGGCCCTCATCGTAAACAAAGTGTCTCCATGTAATCCTTGCCACGTACAAATCAAAGGCTGTTTTTGTGGAGGAATAAAACGACAGCGAGGGGAGGCCTGCTCTATTGCTGCTGACACCCAGGGTAATTGCATTACTCCACAGCTGAAATGTCACGCATCCTTTTATCCCAGGTGGGTCATCCCATCAGCTAATAAATGTTATTCCCCAGTCTCCCCCTCTCTCTCAGCTCCAAACACTATTAGGTTATACAACAGCAAAAATAAAACTCTTAACTACTGTGTAAGATAATAAAATGTGAGGGGATTAACTGTAGGCTAAACGTGGAAGGCTGTTTATATGTTCATTAGCTCTTGTAATATAACCATATTTTATGTTATGTAAGGACTGACAAGACCGTTAACTTCAACCTTTAGGAGCAAATCTATATTATATCACTGTTGCAAAACTGTGGCGGGATCTCCTACAATTTTACGCCGGTCTCCTTCATTTTAGGCTCAAAAGAAGAGTGTAATCCTGTTACAAGCCACTGGCCCCTTTATATTCCCAAGTATTTTCAGAAAAAAAAAATGTTCAGGTAATTTTCCAGTACTTTTTTTTCAAAAGAAAGCAATTGCCATTATGCTCTGTGGTTGAGAATGATAGCAGCATATCCAGAGTCCCAAAAGTTAAACAGATACATTTCATAGGAGGGGGGAATTGCATTGAATCAAATTAGTAATTTGATTACTGACTTGATTTATCGCCCGCAAGGGCGAGGTGCTGCTAGTAACTTTATATTTCCATGATGTACATATATTTCAGTAGGACATTTGTAATAAAGATACTGTACAGTATTATAACAATATGGTAACTAATGCCAGTTTTAAAACACCTCATGTGGCCTATAGTATAGGCAAGTTGTTTATTATATGTGTATATTCTCTTTCATTAGTAGCTCCTTGTCAAGCTGGGGAGCTTAATGTAACAATCCTCGGGGATCTAAAACCTGGTAAACACAAGGGCACAAAGGAATCTTATCCGAGAAAATTCAAGACACCGGCGTCTCCTTCCTGAGCGACAACTTTCTCCAATGCATGGCTATTTGGCTTTAATTTGCACGAGCAATTACCGAAGCCCTTGTCTCATTTATATGGTAATAATGCCACTGATATCAGCTCAACTGGTGCAGATCGCAAGCTAATCAGGATTGGCCTTTTGTGGCGAGGGCTTGCTCATTCTCTTGCCTGAATCCCCTGACTATGAGGCAGTCAACCCTTGTTTGGTCTAACAGATGAGGGGATATCAGTCTGTCAATGGCTTGAGATACAATGAAGAGCTGAGGTAAAGTTAAAAACAAGCATTTACACAACAAAGGTTAGCTAGCTGACAAACCACTTAGCACAGGTAATATACATTTACATTTTACTAATTTAGCAGACGCTTTTATCCAGAGCGACTTACAGTTAGTGCATCCATCTTAAGGTAGCTTGGTAAGAAGACCACACATCACAGTTATGGTATGTAAAACTTTTCTACAATAAAGCAGCTATCAATCAGCAAAGTCAGTGCTAGTAAAATTGAAGACAAGTGCAAGTGTTAGTGCAAGAAAGGCAAGAGTTAATTTTAAAACTATTTTTTATTTTATACAATGTTCCATGACCTGTCAGAGTGGGTTATGTGACCTTACAGAATTCAACAGACAACAACTAAATTGCTCTGAGAAATAAGCAATTGAAAACACATGGTAAAGGTAAGTATGAACAGTCCTCAAGACATCAAAGTAAACTGATACTCTGGGTAACAATTACATACCTTACAGTGATTGTTTTCAATCAAAATGGTCAAAAAGAAACCAAAATAGCTTCTTAGCAAGAGCAATTTCTCAAGCAAGAATTTTGCTAGTACTTTCTGCGAGTGGTCTGAGTGGGGAGGGGAAAACTGAAAACTAGATGTTATTGGCAGAGAGGTTTGGAACTCTCTTTCTTATTATTCACAGGAAGAAAAAAAGCCAAATACATTTAAACTCAGTTTTTCACAATTCCTGACATTTAATCCTAGTAAAAATTATCTGTTTTAGGTCAGTTAGGATCACCACATTATTTTAAGAATGTGAAATGTCAGAATAATAGTAGAGAGTGATTTATTCAGCTTTTATTTCTTTCATCACATTCCTGTGGGTCAGAAGTTTACATACACTCAATTAGTATTTGGTAGCATAACCTTTAAATTGTTTAACTTGGGTCAAACAATTTGGGTAGCCTTCCACAAGCTTCCCACAATAAGTTGGGTGAATTTTGCCCATTCCTCCTGACAGAGCTGGTGTAACTGAGTCAGGTCTGTAGGCCTCCATGCTCGCACACACTTTTTCAGCTCAGCCCACAAATTTTCGATAGGATTGAGGTCAGGACTTTGTAATGGCCACTCCAATACCTTGACTTTGTCGTCCTTAAGCCATTTTGCCACAACTTTGGAAGTATGCTTGGGGTCATTGTCCATTTGGAAGACCCATTTGCGACCAAACTTTAACTTCCTGACTGATGTCTTGAGACGCTGCTTCAATATATCCACATACTTTTCCATCCTCATGATACCATCTATTTTGTGAAGTGCACCAGTCCTTCTTGCAGCAACGCACCCTAAAAACATGATGCTGCCACCCCCGTGCTTCACGGTTGGGGTGGTGTTCTTCGGCTTGAAAGCCTCCCCAGTTTTCCTCCAAACATAACTCCAAACAGAACTGTTTGATCATTATGGCCAAACAGTTCTATTTTTGTTTCATCAGAACAGAGGACAATTCTCCAAAAAGTATGATCTTTGTCCCCATGTGCAGTTGCAAACCGTAGTCTGGCTTTTTTATGACGGTTTTGGAGCAGTGGCTTCTTCCTTGCTGAGCGGCCTTTGATGTTATGTCGATATAGGACTCGTTTTACTGTGGATATAGATACTTTGTACCTGTTTCCTCCAGCATCTTCACATGGTCCTTTGCTGTTGTTCGGGGATTGATTTGCACTTTTTGCACCAAAGTACGGTCATCTCTAGGAGAAAGAATGCGTCTCCTTCCTGAGCAGTATGACAGCTGCGTGGTCCCATGGTGTTTATACTTTCGTACTATTGTTTGTACACATGAACGTGGTACCTTCAGGCGTTTGGAAATTGCTCCCAAGGATGAACCAGACTTGTGGAGGTCTACAATTTTTTTCTGAGGTCTTGGCTGATTTCTTTTTATTTTCCCATAATGTCAAGCAAAGAGGCAGGGAGTTTGAAGGTAGGCCTTGAAATACATCCACAGGTACACCTCCAATTGACTCAAATGATGTCAATTAGCTTATCAGAAGCTTCTAAAGCCATGACATCATTTTCTGAAATTTTCTAAGATGTTTAAAGGCACAGTCAACTTAGTGTATGTAAACTTCTGGCCCACTGGAACTGTGATACAGTGAATTATAAGTGAAATAATCTGTCTGTAAACAATTGTTTACAATACACCAAGAAAATGAACTAAAGAGAAAAAAGGAAAAGACAGAAGAAAACAGCAAACAATGCAAAAAAATAAAAAAAAAAATAACAAATTTAAAACAAAAGACATCAAGGACAACTGAAATCATAACAGCAATGCCTACTTTATATGTTTGTGTGCATGTCTGGCACTATTACATGAATGTGTGTGTTCTTGTATGTGTTCATTTTAATGAGAGTGTGTGTATATGCATGTGTACGGCATCAGCCTCAGGCAAACCGGCATTAGTTGTAAAAACACTGCCACTTAGTGTCATTCAAATGTACTTTTATTATGTTTTATTTCGACTTTTTTTCCTTTATCTTTTGACCATCATTCTCTCTCTCACAGAGCAACTCCACACCCACTTGTCTCCAATTCCACATACCAACCCTCAGCTTCCCTCAGCCCATCCCATCTATCTCTGCTGGCCACCCATTTTGTGTTTCTAAGCAACACATATCTTTCAACTATGCTATGATGTTTAACGTACAATTTCAATCTATCTAATCGAATAGAATCTACAGATTGCGTGTTGAAGATAAATACTTTTACTAAGAGTATTAGTATATTAGTAATTGACTGACCCGGTCTCTCCAGATCTCCTAACAGTACTATTTCTAGGGTCAATTTTAGATCAATGCTATGCATTTTCAGCGGTTCCTGAACCTGAGACCAGAAACAGGCTACCTGAGGGAAATACCAAAATAAATGGTCTACTGATTCTGTATCCTCACAACAAAATCTGCAGAGCTTCAATGACTTTATGCCCAAAATATTCAACATTTTGTTGGTGGCAAGAATTCTATATAATAATTTTAGCTGAAAAGCACGAAGTCTTGAATCTTGCGTTGTTTTATATATCAACTCATACAGACCAGTTGCCCGTCTCCTCCATTTTTGGGGCAATGCTGTAATCAATTGGTTGTACTCTTGGATTGAGCAGACCTTCCCGTACAATTCTGATAACTCCATGAAGGACATAAATCTACCATTACAATTTACAATATTATTTAAGAACAAAATACCCTTTTCAAACATCTTTCCCATAAATACAGGTATTTTATCAACCAGCACATTTGAGTTCAGCCATGATATTTGTTCTATCTTTTCAGGGGGATGACATTTAAATTGTAGTCAGCTCTGCAATGCTTGTTTGAAAAAGACAGATACTTTGAAAAAAGTTACATTTTCAATTAATCGCAAATGAAACATGGCAATCTGCACAAATGCAAAAAGGCAAATTTTAAACAATGGATGAGCTTTTCTTATTAATCTACTTGAGAACCATTTAGGGTTCAAATAAAACTTTTGAATGAGTGAAGCTTAGTGCTTTTATATTTAATAATCTCAACCCACCCAATTCATATTCATTATATAGATTGGCTCGTTTTATTTTGTCTGGTTTAGCGTCCCAGATAAAGCGAAATATTTTTTGCTCATATGATTTGAAAAACGAATCATCAGGAGTAGGCAGCGCCATAAGTAAGTGAGTAAACTGAGATATGACTAAGGAGTTAATCAGGGCAATCTTTCCATAAATAGACAGGTATTTACCTCTCCATGGTTGTAGGATCTTGTCTATTTTTACAAGTTTTCTATTGAAATTCATTGTGGAGAGCTTTTTTATATCTTTTGTGATATGAATACCGAGTATGTCTACCATCAGCCCGTTTTATAGGTAAGCTGCAAGGTAATGGAAAAGTTGTATTTTTTAAGGATCCAATACGTAATATCAAGTTTATTTTATATAGCCCTTCGTACATCAGCTAATATCTCGAAGTGCTGTACAGAAACCCAGCCTAAAACCCCAAACAGCAAGCAATGCAGGTGTAGAAGCACGTGTAATATTGTACACTTATCATAATTAGGTTTTAGTCCAGAGAGTACAGAAAAGTTATCTAGATCTTTAATGAGACATTGCAGGGATCTAGCTTGCGGACTTAATATAAAACTTGAGTCATCGGCATACATTGACCGCTTTGTTTTTAAGCCTTGGATTTCTAATCCTCTAATGTTGTTATTGGATCTGATTTTAATAGCTAGCATTTAACCAATAAACTTGGTCCAAACATGTCAAACAACGTTCCTAATCAATCCTCAGGTACCCTAATATGTAAATAAACTAAATGTCCGTTTATTTGGCCCGTTTGATTCAGAAATACACCTGTTCTAACTCGCCCAACATGCCTACAAAGGAATGCAAAAAGTAACCTGTAAACTTGGTCCAAACATTTCAAACAACATTTATAATCCAACCTCAGGTACCCTAATATGTAAATAATTGATCAAATTTAATTCGGAATAAACTGTTTTCAATACCGGAGAAAAACAACGAGGAGCGAGTAGTCATTCACGCGCACCAAAATACTAGAGTCCTTCTGAGTGACACTTAGTAAGAATACGAATACTTCTTAATTTTTCAAAAAAAAAAACATCAAACAATTTCTAAAGACTGTTGACATCTAGTGAAAGCCATAGGAACTGCAATCTGGGTCCTAATAATTAGGCTTTCCCATAGAAAAGCTTTGGAAAGTCAAATTACCCCAACAACAACAAAATTCCTGGATGGATTGTCCTCGGGGTTTGGCCTGCCAAATCAGTTCTGTTATACTCACAGACATTATTTTAACAGTTTTAGAAACTATATAGTGTGTTCTATCCAATGGTACCATGCATATACATATCCTAGCTTCTGTGCCTGAGTAACAGGCAGTTTCCTTTGGGCACCTCAGTCATCCAAACTTCCGAATACTGCCCCCTATCCCTAAAAGGTTTAATACAGAGGACTGAAAACGACCTTGTTATTTTTGAAACCTCCCGTTTTGGACTCAATGTATAGTCACATGCATTATAAACCATAGTTATCTTCTAACATATAAAGCCACAAACTCCTTACATTCAATTCTTACAAGATTTAGTGTTCCTTCATTTAGAGGTGTGTGCTCTGCTTGGAAACAGCAACAAATATAACCAACAGCAGACACAAGCCTATGCAACAACCAGCAAAGTGAGAGTAAATCAAATACAACATTTTTATGAATGCATCAGAAATTAGAAGCATTACAAATTGACAGATATAATATCTACAAGACCTCATTACTTGGTTAGTTTCATTTCTCCCTTTCAATGCATTTCACTGATAGTAATGAAAATAGTAATGAAAATAATTCGGGTGCTGGCAAAAAATAAATAAAAAACAAACAAAAAAATCATGGTCTACAGATGGAATTTCAGCTGAAAATAAATTACTAGATCAACCAGATCAAAACCATCTTGGTCACAATCGTATTTCTTAGCTATCTTGAATTTGGGGAGTATATTTCACATTACTTTCAACATACTTTCATAGAAACCCTGCTCGCCACACACACAACTTTTTATGTGAATGTATTCTACAGCAGCAAACATTTTTCACCCAATGTTTTTTTGGGTCCTTTTTGTCTTGATAAACTCACAACAGGTATTCCAATTATGAAATTATTTTGAGGATGTTTGTGGTCAGAAATTCTCTGGTGGTTGTGGCATCTAACCTAATAAAAGAATACATTTGAATAAATTATTATTCTTTTTAGCCTATACTGTATGTGTCATCCTATGAAATTAAGATTTTATTTTATTTTGCCATAGTCTGATCCGAACATGCAACAAAGTGTGGTAGCCCAGACAATCAGTAGCCTACAACCGAACATGATGGACAATGTTGATTGGCAGGTGGAATCATGTCCAATGAGATTGCAAGGTTGAAGTGGGAGGCGGAATCAAGTCGGCCCAGTATTGTCCAATGAGGTAACGGGGTGGTCCCAAGCACATGCACACCGTATGCACACCAGAGTTTTTTTTAACTCTCTTTGTGCACACTCTGGCTCGTGAACAACAACATGATACACATATGTGACGTTGTACTGAATTGTGACCATTTTTGGCTCTTGAGTGCTACTTTCAAAACTACTAGTGTAAAAGTATACATAACGTATTTAGCATCTCTTTAATGTCAGAGTTGTTATCTGCTAGTTGGGTGTCATGAATAGGTCAAAAGGGGCTGATAGACACAAAAATATGATAATAATGAGGCAAGAGGAAAGCTCTGTGCTCTGGCCTCGACTTGTCAAGTCTGACAACTTTTGGGTGGGAGGATTTCCACCATCTGTAATGGCAATTGCTAGCATAGCAGGGTCAAAGAACTGGTGGTTGTCCGTCTGTGAGTGAGTGAGTGAGTGAGTGAGTGAGTGAGTGAGTGAGTGAGTGAGTGAGTGAGTGAGTGAGTGAGTGAGTGAGTGAGTGACTGAGTGAGTGAGGGGACACAGCCAGTTAACTATGGAGTCCATTCTCCAGCTAATTCCTAAACGGACATTGACCTTTCACAGGAATCATATCATTCTATGTCATCATCACGCAAAGTAAGAGGACTCATATTATTCTCTCTGATGATTTATGTATGCTGTAATAGCAACCAACCCTTTATCCTCAGTTTTCACCCATGTTTTGAATTAGCAAGTTATCTGACAAAATGTATCGCTCTACGATAGTACAATTACACAAAACATGAATATGTTTTTAGTTCCACAGTTTTTTTTACGATTTCCGTTTGTCTGGCATGTTGAGAAAACCCTTTCTGTATCATTTTTGTGAGTCGCCTGTCATCAACACAGAGGTATGAGTACATTAATGAGAGGGACAGTATTGATTTCCAATGAAAACATTCCATTGCTTTGTTGCATTTCCTTAACAGTGACTACATTTTCTTCTCAAGGTTGCCGGTGTAACTGGTAAGAAATGGTTAGCTAGTTAGCGGTGTGCACTACAACGTTTCATCTATGATGTCACGCGCTCTGAGACCTTGAAGTAGTTGTCTAGGAGGATCACGGACAGCTCAGTAGTAAGAGGTAGAGCTCATGGCTGAGATGAACTGGTGTTCTGTTTAACAAGGTGGAACGCTTCTTCTCTCCTCTCGCCATGGAGGCTGTATAAACAAACACACCTTCCAAAGGGGAGGACACTGAGCCTTGTTTGATATCTGGAGATCTGCCACAATGACAGTAAGTAGTAAGTCTGTTTGTGCTTTTGAAACAGTCAAGTAGCCAAGCAGGGCAAGATTACGTTTATTACAGCACCGTAAGAATAATAAACATTACAACTACCATTAAACAAGTGCCAAACCTGTAGTTGATTAATGTGATAATGTGATAGATGCATGATCTTACTGTTTTCAAAGGATATTAATTACGGTTTAACCTCTGCTATCGCAGCCAGAGGTCTGAACAAGGCTAGAGTGTTGCAGCAGTAGCCCCGCCTCTCTGGCTGTGAACTGGGCCCATGTAGAGGAGAGATGCTGCTGGCAGCCTGAATAATTCAAACGCTCCACTGAGCTCCGGCTGACAAGTATAACAACAGGGGTGCAGAACAAGCTGTAAGACGGTAAGAGAAGAGTAAAAATCACTCCACAATAGCAGAGAGGATGATAACATGGATGGATAGAAAGGGTATTTTTTTGTTTCTGAAATTCAGTGATAGCATGAAAAAAGAGAGCTATGAGCAGTGTGTAAATGGTGATAGTCAGGATTGTTCATTTTTGGGTTTAACTACTGGCTCAGTGTCCACAATGTTGTTGATCATACACTACTTCTCATACCACAAAGTTTGTTATACCAACACAATCTACAGTATTACCCACTGTTTTACCCACTTTTTACTGTTTTACCCGACCCGCTTTCTGTGTACAGTGTCTTCAGAAAGTATCTACTTTTCCCACATTTTATTGTGTTACAAGGTGGGATTCAAATTGATTTACTTGTCATTTTTTGCCAATGATCTACACAAAATACTCTGTAATGTCAAAGTGGAAGAAATGTTCTATCATTTGTAAAATTAAAATGTGAAAAATTAAACACTAGTATATCTTGATTACATAAGCATTCAACCCCAAGTCAATACATGTTAGAATCCCCTTTGGCAGCGATTTCAGCTGTGAGTCTTTCTGGGTAAGTCTCTACACCTGGATTGTAAAATATTTGCACATTATTTTATTTTTTTAAATATTCAAGCTCTGTCAAATTGGTTGTTGATCATAGCTAGACAGTCATTTTCAAGTCTTGCAGTTTTCAAGCCAATTTAAGTAAAAACTGTAACTAGGCCACTCAGAAACATGCAATGTTGTCTTGGTAAGCACCTCCAGTGTATATTTGGCCTTGTGTTTTAGGTTATTGTTATTGTGAATTTGTCTGTTGGAAAGAAGACTGAACCAGGTTTTCCTCTAGGATTTTGCCTGTGCTTAGCTCTATTCCATTTCTTTTCATCAAAAAAATGCTTGCCAATGACAAGCATACCCACAAAATGATGCAGCCACCACCATGCTTGTAAATATGATGGTACTCAGTGATGTGTTGTGTTGGATTTGCCCCAAACGTAACATTTTATATTCAGGATATAAAGTGAATAGGTCAAATCAAATCAAATTGTATTGGTCACATACACATATTTAGAAGATGTTATTGCGGGTGTAGCAAAATGCTTGTGTTCCTAGCTCCAACAGTGCAGTAATATCTAACAATTCACAACAATACACACAAATCTAAAGTAAAAGAATGGAGTTAAGAAATACAGTTGAAGTCGGAAGTTTACATACACTTAGGTTGGAGTCATTAAAACTCGTTTTTCAACCACTCCACAAATTTCTTGTTAACAAACTATACTTTTGGCAAGTCGGTTAGGACATCTACTTTGTGCATGAATTGTTGGAAAAAGTCATTTTTCCAACAATTGTTTACAGACAGATTATTTCACTTATAATTCACTGTATCACAATTCCAGTGAGTCCAAGTTATGTGACTCGAGTCCACACCTCTGGCTTCTAGCGTCATAGCCAAGAAGACTGTAATCGCTGCCAAAGGTGCTTCAACAAAGTACTCAGTATAGGGTCTGAATAGTTATGTAAATGTGATAATTACGTTTTTAATTTTGATCAAATTTGTATAACTTTCAAAAAACGTTTTTTCCTTTGTTATTATGGGGTATTGTGTGTAGATTGATGAGGGGAAAAAATGATTTGATCAATTTTAGAATAAGGCCTAACAAAATGTGGAAAATGTCAAGGAATCTGAATATTTTCCGAATGCACTACACTGAGTTTACCAAACATTAGGAACACCTTCCTAATATTGAGTCGCACAACACCCCCCCCCCCCCCCCCCCCCCCCCCCCCCCCCCCCCCCTTGCCCTCAGAACAGCCTAAATTCGTCTGGCATGAACTGTACAAGGTGTCGAAAGAATTCCACAGGGATGCTGGCCCATGTTGACTCCAATTCTTCCCACAGTTGTGTCAAGTTGGCTATTATAATTCACATAATAATTCAAATGTCCTGTTTCTGCAGGGTTATTTTCCTGCTGTAGTAAACTGGCTCAAATTAAGATCCTACACCTGTACATCCTCTACATTTTTTCAGAGATAATATTGTAAAATGTATTCCTGATTAGCAATTAGCAATTCAATTATAAACAAAATGCATGCTTGCATTTTGCTTATTGCAAAACAAATTCCACCTTACATACCACCTGAACAATGTCATAAAGTCACGTAAAGAAAATGCTGAAGTTACATAACCCGTAACATATGTTAGATTACCATTAAACACATATGTTACAGATATGTAGTCATGCACAGGTTATTGACTTTTACAATCGTTCTGAGCGACAGGAGAAGTGCACACGTCCTCACAATTTTTTGGGTGGGGGAATCTATTGAGGGTTTCTTTCTGTCGTGGACTTTCTGCCTTGTCTGCCAGATCCAGCCAAATTAGGTATGGGTGCAGACGTGCACATAAATCTCACAAACACTGTGCTAACGCATTTTCAAGTTGCTTACCTTGTGTAGTTTGTCAGAAAAGTCACAGTTCCATACGGTTCTCTTTCTTTACACCCGTCCTCCAAGGATAAAGCTCAAGTTTATGTGCCATTATGTAATACATACATTGGAAATCTTACTCATAGCTCAACCCATCACAGGGATATGAATGGTTAGTCACAACATTAGGCCCTTGGTGTAAAGTATCTAAGTGAGTTGTATGATTACAGTGAACTGCTTAGGGGCTTTGGGGCTCATCTTGGCTGATGGATGCCCTCAGGATTAGCGTTGTGTGCTGCTAATTTTAAATGGCTGCATTTAAACTGTCAGTAAGCACTTCATTATTACAAACAGCAAGTGTGAGTGTGAGGTAATGAAATAAGCATCACACTTGACACACCTCTGTCCACATGGCCCATTATCTAGCCATGCATACGTTTGATTTGATTCGTCCCTGATGACTTTAGTTCAGGGGTGAATCGGAATCGGTCATTAGTTCCCCTGTTGGCTGCTGGGAAAGCGTAGTACACTTCCTTGTAAAGGGATCAAGAAGGTTCAAATGTACAGTACCATTTAGGGCTTTTTCTGAAACAGAGAAATGCACACACGCACACACACACACACACACACACACACACACACACACACACACACACACACACACACACACACACACACACACACACACACACACACACAGCTGGGTGCCGCTGCCGAGCCCTCATTAGGATGCTGGAACAGTGACAGAAACGTTGACCAGGAAAAGCCTTATGGAAGTGACAAATTTAAACTGAGTTCTAGGAGTAGACTTTAACTGCATGTTAATAAAGGAAAACATTTAGTCAATATTGCTGCTATAATTACAGTGGAGTTGATTTAATCTCTGGAGCATCAGCAGTATAACTACACCACAGAACAAAACAGCATGTTGACTGCTAACTAATTACCTGAACACAGAGATGATGCAATTACCTATAAGAGTCATTAGAGGATATTGAAGAATGTGGTTGAAGAAATGTAACATATTGCTTTTCATACCGTGTAGCAAGAACAGGTGAGACTCGAGTGTAACAAACTTGCATAAACCACAAACTTGCCAGATATAAAAGACTGGGGAACTAGCATGCATACACCCACAGTCACTTATCTTGTTTCTCAGAGCAGAGAAACAGCTAGTGATCCAATACCCTGTCATTTCGTCAGTTACATAAATCCCACATTCTGTTGGAGTTTTCAAACTGTATTTTTAGACTAGCGGGAACAGATAAGGATGCTTGCCAATTACTGCTCCATTACATAACAGGGGGCAATGTATGGCATAACCCCTATGCTTAAATGAGGTAAAGTATCCATTTAGTGTTCTCCTCTCTCTGCCACACTCTCAGAAACATCACACACAGAGAGAGAGAGAGAGGGTTGCCTTACTAGCACACAAATGTTACATTTGATTAGGATTACTTAGGGTTCTCCACAAGGTCCTTGGTAAACTGCTGTGTATACTACTACAGTACTGTGCTCATAGCGTTATCTTATTAAACTATTTTTATGACCTCTCTGCCTTTAGCCAACTGATTGAAAAGAAAAGAAATGCTGTTTGGGTTCCTGGTACTCTATCAGATAAAATTCCTCACACAAAGTGAAAGAGCAAAACGTTTCTAAACCCACTTCAATTAAATGGTCCATAATACTGTATGCATTTACAGCCTCAAAAGTTTGTTTTTGTCAAATATTTGTGATTCTGCATTACTAATTGGGACAGAAAAAGCAGTTTACACCTTCTGGTACCAGCTTTAGAAAAGAAAGTTAGCTGCACACAATACGGTCAAGATTGATACATATAACGTGGACAACAATATCAAACTTTTCTTTCCTCCTTGTTCTTTGAGAGGCTATATTCTATCTGCATGCTAGCCCCACCTGGTGGTTGTGAATATCAAAGGCATACCTGTCTAACTGGGTGAGTTGTGTGAAATAAATTTAGATTTTGAATTAATGCTTTGTTTTTGCCTCAGAAGGACACTATTGAATGTTGAAGGGTTTGAGCAGCACAGCAATTTCACAAAATGTAGAGTCTTAAAAAAGTCTGTGTGTCTGCAATAAACATCATCCCAGGTCAAGATCAAGACGTATAACATGGACAACAATGTCACACTCTTCTTTCCTCCTTGTTCTTTGAGAGGCTATAGTCTGTCTGCATGCTAGCTCCATCTGGTGGTTGTGAATATCAAAGGGGTTTTCAGCAACACAGCCACAGCAGCACAGCCATTTCACAAAAAGTGGAGTATTAAAAAGGTCCCAACATCAAATACACTTTTTGTGTTCAGTTTCCCTCACAAGGAATGCAAAGCCAACTTCCTCTTGGGACCCCTGTAGAGCCCTTAATGTCCCAATGACATGTTTACCAACATTAGAATTACATCAATCGGGCCTCCCGAGTGGCGCAGCTGTCTAAGGCATTGCATCACAGTGCTTGAGGCGTCACTACATTCCCGGGTTTGTTCCCAGGCTGTGTCACAGCCAGCCGTGACCGGGAGACCCATGAGGCGGTGCACAATTGGCCCAGCGTTGTCCGGGTTAGGGGAGGGTTTGCCGCCCGGGATGTCCTTGTTCCATCGCGCTCTAGCAACTTCTTATGGCGGGCCGGGTGCCTGCTAGTTGTACGGTGTTAACTCCGACACATGGTGCAGCTGGCTTCAGGTTTAAGCGAGCAGTGTGTCAAGAAGCAGGGTCGTGTTTCGGAGGATGCATGGCTCTTGACCTTCGCCTCTCCCGAGTCTGTACGTGAGTTACAGCGATGGGATAAGACTGTAACTACCAATTGGGGTTAAAAATGGGTAAAAGTACCACAAAAAATTTTTATCACATCAATCGCCCTCTAATTCACATTAGAAGTTGCATAATTCTAATGTAGGAAACTGGGGGAAAGGCCAGTGATGAATAGGCTGACAGTGTCTCTCTTTCACCAAAGCTGCACTCTTCAACAGTGAAAGGGAGGGGGGGGGGGGGGGGGGGGGGGGTTACCATAGCAACCTTATATCATTATGTCAAGGGGATACAATATGTTTCAGGACCTTGCGTTGTTCATCCATTCAGCCGATTATGTGCTAAATGTATTGGAGGACATTCTCTTTCACTGGGACTAAAACATTTTTTCCCAACAAACTGTAACGTACATACTGTCCAAGCCAGGGCCGTCTGTAAAATTAAGTCTATAGAATGTCACAAAGTTTGGCAGTGATGGTGAGACAGTGAAGTGTACTACTTTTGTGTGGGCCCTGAAGGGATTACAGATACAGTGCCTTCAGAGAGTATTCATACCCCTTGACTTATTCCACATTTTGTTATGTTACATTATGAATACAAAATTGATTAAATAGATGCTTTTCCTCGCCCATCTACACACAATACCCCATAATGACAAAGTGAAAACATGTTTTAGAAATTATTGCAACTTTATTGAGGTGTGAATACTTTCTGAAGGCACTGTATGTCTGTTATCTAGGGTAGATCAACAGAACATGGAAAACACAGCAAAATTACACATAAGAATACTGTAATTGATTATCAATGAACAACAGATCACATAGCTAGCAAATCTGATCACAGCAAACAGATCGCTAACAGGCTGTTACCCAGTATCAACAGCATGGCAGTTCTGAAGGCTGTTGCAGTTTCTTGTTTATCCTTCCTGTGTAATGAACTGTGAAGGGATGGCATTCACACATGAACATACCAAGGGAGAGACATATGGAGACTACAGTTCAGGCAGGATGGGATAGAGATAGAGATGTCATGTGTAACATTGAATGTGTTTGTGTACCTGAGGAGCTTATGGTGAGAGAACAGGCCCTGTCACAGTTTTAATGGAATGCCTATCAGTGGGCAGCTGCCTTGTTAAAAATGGCGTCAGCAGTTTTGGTTCCATGTGTGAAACAGAAAGCATAAATAATTTCTAGATCCATCACATTCCATTGTAATAACATCCTTGTTTGAGGCTGATATACCACAAAAATGGAAAGTAAACATTTGTTTCAACATTTGAGGACAATAATTCTAATTTTGGGGGGACTCTTATTCATATGAACTTGGAGGAGGAATGGGATACAGCATCAAACAAACCATAGAAGGGGCCTCCCGAGTGGCACAGTGTTCTAAGGCGCTCTAAGGCGCAGCGGTCCTTCCATGTTACATTGCACTTTAGCGACTCCTTGTGGCGGGCCGGGCGCATGCAAGCTGACTTCAGTCACCAGCTGGACAGTGTTTCCTCCGACACTTTGGTGCGGCCTGCTTCCAGGTTAAGCGATCAATGTGTCAAGAAGCAGTGCGGCTTGGCAGGGTCGTGATTCGGAGGACGAATGGCTCTCAATCTTCGCCTCTCCCGAGTCTGTAGAGGAGTTGCAGCGATGGGACAAGACTGTAACAACCAATTGGATATCACAAAATTGGGGAGAAAAAGGGGTAGAAAAAAATTATAATAGAAAACTAAAGGTAGAAGAAAACAAGAGTAGTTATTCAGAGTTGATAAAAAACTTCTTGTCTGCGCCAACCCCTAGACCCCTATAGCTAGTGTCTTCATGTAATGGTTTATTTCTAGTATGGCCAGAGTGGAGTAGAGTAGGGAAAACCACAGTTCTGTAGCTGGTCTGTTTGTTCTGTGGACTCCACAGCTGCAGCAGTGCCTCCCCTCTCTCTCTCTTGTCTGGAAGCTGTTGAGCTGAGATTCAGATGTTCTCAACCCTTCTGGGACACATAAATGTAACAGTGAATAGCAGAGAGGGGTCTGCTCAAGAACACAAACACGGCTAGAACAGAACATTTAAGGATATAGGAGGAATGTAAAAAATCCCAATATGTAAAACATTTCCACTCAACATTCAATGGGTTTTTCATCCATATTTGACAACCATATGAATCCTCTCTGACAATTTTGGGCCAGGTGAAGGTCTGAAAAGGATACCGTTTTGTCTCTCTTGTGATAATGCATCTTTAACTTTCTCATGTAAAAAAAAGTGGGGAAAAGGCCAACACATTTTCTTTGTTTTTATTCCAAGCAGATGAGAAGCCAGCAAAAAGCCTCTAGGCCAGGTGTCTTTGACTTGGTAACTCTCCAGCAAGCTGCGGACCAAACAAAGGCTTATTGGGGAATCTCCGGGAAGCCTGTGTTGTTGGAATGGAATGCCCCTCTATTGTATAGGTCAGCACTGGACATTTAATCACTCACCATAGGATCTCTGAGTCTGTTTTTCACACTACTTCTCTGTGACAGGGTCTCACATCCTTCTTGTCCTGTCCTCACTTGCCTCAATAGAATCTATTAGTGGAACACAGACATGACAATGGCCCGGCCATTGTTGCTGTCTTGACTTGGCCAAGATATTTCAAACTAATTGCTTCATTCTCTTTGTCACTAATCATCCTCATGTTTGTGCTCAGAGTCAGGAAAAGAGTCAGGCCAACTAGTGGGTACAGTTGCATGATCTGTTTGCACAGTAAAATAAGTGGTGTACATTTAACTCGGAAAGTATTAAATGTACACTATTTTCAGTGAACATATACATGCCACTGAACTGGTATTAATATAACACTTTTAAAAGTGTTAAAGATTTAACTCTGTGGCAGTGTTTCCCATTCAATTCTTACAGTGTTCAAATTAACTTGATTGTGGTGTTTGCATAGCTCTACTGTAGAGTAATAGGCAACACCTACAGGGTAAAACATAACACTTGATTTAGAGTTAATTGAACAGTGGCTGATGCTGCTACACTTTCTCAGTGTAAACTGTCCTGGTGGCAATTTGAATAATTGTTCTACGGTCTTATGGCTTGGGAGTAGAAGCTGTTAAGGAGCCTTTTGGTCCTAGACTCGGTACCACTTGTCGTGCTGTAGCAGAGAGAACAGTCTATGACTTTGGTGACTAGAGTCTTTGACAATTTTTTGGGACTTCCTCTGACACCGCCTGGTATAGATGTCCTGGATGGCAGGAAGATTGGCCACAGTTATGTACTGGGACGTATGCACTACCCTCTGTAGTGCCTTGTGGTCAGAGGCCAAGCAGCTGCCATACCAGGCGATGATGTAACCAGTCAGGATGCTCTCGATGGTGCAGCTGTATTACTTTTTGAGGATCTGAGGACTGACAAATCTTTTCAGCCTCCTGTCTTGGTGTTGTTGTTCCATGATAGTTTGTTGGTGATGTGGACACCAAGGAACTTGAGGCTTTCAATCTGCTCCACTACAGCCCTGTCGATGAGAATGGGGGCGTACTCTCTCCTCCTTTTATGTCTCATCGTTGTCGGTGTTGTGTCGTCGGCAAACTTAATGATGGTGTTGGAGTCGTGCCTGGCCGTGCAGTCATGGGTGAACAGGGAGTACAGGAGGGTACTGAGCACGCAACCCTGAGGGGCCCTTGTGTTGAGGATCAGCATGGCAGATGTGTTGTTACCTACCCTTACCACCTGGGGATGGCCCGTCAGGAAGTCCAGGATCCAGTTGCAGAGGGAGATGTTTAGTCCCAGGGTCCTTAGCTTAGTGATGAGCTTTGAGGGCACTATGGTGTTGAAAGCTGAGCTGTAGTCAATGAACAGCATTCTCACGTAGGTATTCCTTTTGTCCAGCTGGGAAAGGGCAGTGTGGAGTGCAATAGAGATTGCATCATCTGTGGATCTGTTGGGGTGGTATGCAAATTGGATTGGGTCTAGGGTTTCTGGGATAATGGTGTTGAAGTGAGCCATGACCAGCCTTTCAAAGCACTTCATGGCTACAGATGTGAGTGCTGCGGGTCTGTAGTCATTTAGACAGGTTACCTTGATGTTTTTGGGCACAGGGACTATGGTGGTCTGCTTGAAACATGTTGGTATTACAGACTCGGTCAGGGACAGGTTGAAAATGTCAGTGAAGACAATTGCCAGTTGGACAGTGCATGCTCAGAGCACACGTCCTGGTTATCCATCCGCCTTGTGAATGATGACCTGTTTAAAGGTCTTATTCACATCTGTTATGGAGAGCGTGATCACACAGTCGTCCTGAATAGCTAACGCTCGCATGCTTTAGTGTTGTTTGCCTCGAAGCAAGTGTTGAAGTTGTTTAGCTCGTCTGGTAGGCTCGTGTCACCGGGTAGCTTGCGACTGTTCTTCTCTTTGTAGTCCGTAATGGTTTGCAAGCCCTGCCACATCTGACGAGCGTCGGAGCCAGTGTAGTACGAATCAATCTTAGGCCTATATTGACGCTTTGCCTGTTTGATGGTTTGTCGGAGGGCAAAGCGGGATTTCTTATAAGCGTCCAGGTTAGAGTCTCGCTCCTTGAAAGCGGCAGCTCTACCCTTTCGCTCAGTGCGGATGTTGCCTGTAATCCATGGCTTCTGGTTTGGGTATGTACATACGGTCACTGTGGGGACTATGTCATCGATTCACTTATTGATGAAGCCAGTGACTGATGTGGTGTACTCCTCAATGCCATCGGAATAATACCGGTGCGAGCAAAACAGTCATGTAGTTTATCATCTGTGTCATCTGACCACTTCCTTATTGAGCGAGTCACTGCTACTTCCTGCTTTAGTTTCAGCTTGTAAGCAGGAATCAGGAGGCCTGAAACAAATGTAAGATATATACACAGCAACTGAAATATTTTACTAAAGTAAAGTAAGGTGAATAAATTATGGTTAATAAGTGATAAGCAGTAATGGGCAGTCACTACCATCATGGGACTTTTAATAATTGTTTTATTCTGTGTTGTTACAGCATTCAACCCACATAATGCATTTAAACCTGTCTAGGACTGGGGTGACGCTAGCGGCACCCCCCCCCCCCCCCCCACTGAAAAGCCAGGGCGCGAAATTCAAAAAAAATATTTTTTTTAAATATTTAACTTTCACACATTAACAAGTCCAATACAGCTAATGAAAGATACAGATCGTGTGAATCCAGCCAACATGTCCGATTTTTAAAATGTTTTACAGGGAAGACACAATATGTAAATCTATTAGGTAAACACCTTAGCAAAAGAGACCATTTTTTCTTTGTCCACCAACACCACTAGCTATCACCAATTCGGCTAAACTAAGATATTGATAGCCACTAACCAAGAAAAAACCTCCTCAGATGACAGTCTGATAACATATTTATGGTATAGGATAGGTTTTGTTAGAAAAATGTGAATATTTCAGGTAGATATCATAGTTTACAATTGCACCCACCGTCACAAATCGACTAGAATAAATAGATAGAGCAACGTGTCTTACCTAATTACTAATCATAAAACATTTCGTAAAAATACACAGCATACACTAATCGAAAGACACAGATCCTGTGAATACAGACAATATTTCAGATTTTCTAAGTGTCTTACAGCGAAAACACAATAAATCGTTATATTAGCATACCACATATGCAAACGTTACCCCAGCATTGATTCTAGCCAAAGAGCGCGATAACGTCAACATCGCCAAAAGATATTAATTTTTTCACTAACCTTCTCAGAATTCTTCAGATGACACTCCTGTAACATCATATTACAACATACATATACAGTTTGTTCGAAAATGTGGATATTTAGCCACCAAAATCGTGGTTATACAATGAGAAAAGTAGCCGAGCTGGTCAGAAAATGCCGTGCGCCATATTAGACAGTGATCTAGTCGTATACATAAATACTCATAAACGTGACTAAAAAATATAGGGTGGACAGCGATTGATAGACAATTTAATTCTTAATACAATCGCGGAATTACATTTTTTAAATTATCCTTACTTTTCAATACAGTTTGCGCCAAGCGAAGCTACGTCAAAAAAGATGGCGTCCTAAGCCACTAACATTTTTCGACAGAAACACGATTTATCATAATAAATTGTTCCTACTTTGAGCTGTTCTTCCATCAGAATCTTGGGCAAAGAATCCTTTCTTGGGTCTAATCGTCTTTTGGTCGAAAGCTGTCCTCTTGCCATGCAGAAATGCACATTGCGTTCGGCATGAACTGGAACGGTGCCCAGAGATTCACAGTGGCTCAGAAATAAATGTCCCAAAATCGCACTAAACGGATATAAATTGCTATAAAACGCTTTAAATTAACTACCTTATGATGTTTTTAACTCCTATAACGAGTAAAAATATGACCGGAGAAATATAACAGGCTACACTAATGCTTGGAAAAACAGTAGGTCGGTATCCTCCGCGCGCATGACGCACCTAGAAAAGAGGTCCTACCTACAGGATTTTTTCATTTATAGTGGCTGTGATTGGGCAATCGATACCATTCAAAGCGTCATCACGTAAAGGCATCCAGGGGAAGACGTAAGCAGTGTCCGTATACTAATAGGAATAACAGTGGCCTTAAAACTGACTCCAGAACAGGGGCCAAAATGTGTGAAATCTGACTCCATGTCAGGGAAATTGCTGTAGAATGAGTTCTGTTCCACTTAGAGACAAAATTTCAACGGCTATAGAAACTATAGACTGTTTTCTATCCAATAATAATAATAATATGCATATTGTACGATCAAGAAGTTTGTAGGAAGCCGTTTCAAAAATTACACGATTTCCATAAATAGTGACAACAGCACCCCCTAGCCTTAACAGGTTTTAATGTAAAAAAAAAAAAACTATCTAAAACAGTTATTATTTTTTAGTAATTGTATTTTGTATTTATTTTTGTTTAACCATTATTTATCTAGGCAAGTCAGTTAAGAAGAAATTCTTATTTACAGCCTATCAAAAGGAAAAAGGCCTCCTGCGGGGGCGGGGGCTGGGATTAAAATAAAAATAAATTAAGTAAAAATATAGGACAAAACACACATCACGACGTGATCAGAAAGAAACCGCCCGTATTATGTCATCTTAAAAGATGGCGGATAATAGTTGGTAATTCTATATATTACAGTGAACTTTAAGGGCATATAACTCAATATCTGAGAGCATATAAATTTGAGGGCGTATAACTCAAGTTTTCCACTGACAAAATGGCGCGTAAACATATTTTGAGATATGTCACTATTAGATCATTAATCCAGTGTCATTAACATTGCAAACCATAAGATGTCCATTTTATGCCAGTTCCAAGATGGTCAAAATACTTGCTTACTCTATGTTACAGTGAACTTTGAGGGAACTTAATTACATTTTAAAACATTAAAAATGGATGGTAAACATTTTGTGACAGGTGTGCCACTCGTAGATCAATAATCTATTTTCATTAACATTGCAAAGCGTAACATGCGCATATTATGCCAGCTACAACATGGGAAAAATACTTGTTTTGTTCTATTACAGTGAACCTTTAGGGAACCTAATTCAATCTTAACACAGTAAAAATGGATGGTAAACATTTTGTCACGTGCCACTATTGGATCAATAATCCATTGTGAGCTAAATGCACTATGCATTATGTGGGTTGAATGCTGTAACACAGAATAAAACAATTATTAAAAGTCCCATGATGGTAGTGACTGCCCATTACTGCTTATCACTTATTAACCATCATTTATTCACCTTACTTTACTTTAGTAAAATATTTCAGTTGCTGTGTATATATCTTACATTTGTTTTAGGCCTATTTGATGACTTTATTATTTCATTCCAAGTCATCATCTCATCTCTATAGAGCTGCTGCCTATGCTGTCTGACAAAATCACTATTTTAGTAGTTCTTCAAAGTAAATAAGGCATACTTTTATGACTGCCGAATAACAACTATGAATAACTTATTTTCAGGTAGAGATGCCTCACAAAGCACCTGATCTCTATCCCTCTAGATTGGCTTTCTTCTGTCTCTTCTCTCCGGCTATGATTGCACCATAGAGATATATAGAGGACTCATCTTAATATCTGTGCCATTATAGCGTCTGTGACAGCATGGGCAGCGCCATTGAGGCTACAACCCATAGGAATCCGCACCCAGTTGACTACTTTAAAATGGCAGAAGCATGGAGGAAGCCCTTAATGGGGCTACCAATGCTTAAGTGGCCTTTGGGCCTCCAGAGGCCTCTATCATTTCTATTGTCTGCACCACACAGACCAGACAAGTAGGCACGCAACGGATTATGGTCATTGTAACTAAATTAATTACCAGGCTTTGGGTGCTAAACTATGTTGAATATTGGCCTGTTGGAAACTACAACTCTCTACTACTGTAACGGCAGTCTAAGTCGTCCTCCTCCTCAGACGAGGAGAGGCGAGAAGGATCGGAGGACCAATGTGCAGCGTGGTAAGTTTCCATGATTTAATGAACGTGAAAACAATATACAATTACAAAATAACAAAAGAACTAACCGTAACAGTCCCGTGTGGCACAAACACTGACACAGAAAACAACCACCCACAAAATCCCAACACAAAACAAGCCACCTATATATGATTCTCAATCAGGGACAACGATTGACAGCTGCCTCTGATTGAGAACCATATTAGGCTGAACACAGAAACAGACAAACTAGACACACAACATAGAATGCCCACCCAGCTCACGTCCTGACCAACACTAAAACAAGCAAAACACATAAGCACTATGGTCAGGACGTGACAGTACCCCCCTCCTGAGGTGCGGACTCCGAACGCACCCCTAAAACTCAAGGGGAGGGTCTGGGTGGGCATCTGTCCGCGGTGGCGGCTCCGGCGCAGGAACGAGGACACCACTCCACCATTGTCTTTGTCCCCCTCCTTAGCGTCCTTTGAGTGGCGACCCTCGCCCCCGACTTTGACCTAGGAATCCTCACCAAGGTCCCCACATGATTTAGGAGACAGCTCAGGACAGAGAGGTAGCTCAGGACAGAGAGGTAGCTCAGGACAGAGCGGTAGCTCAGGACAGAGGGGCAGCTCAGGACAGAGGGGCAGCTCCGGACTGAAGGGCAGCTCCGGACAGAGAGGCAGCTCCAGACTAATGGCAGCTCCGGACTGAGTGGCAGCTCATGACTGGAGGGCAGCTCATGACTGGAGGGCAGCTCATGACTGGAAGGCAGCTCATGACTGGAAAGCAGCTCATGACTGGAGGGCAGCTCATGACTGGAAGGCAGCTCATGACTGGCGGCTCTGGCAGCTCCTGACTGGCTGGCGGCTCTGGCAGCTCCTGACTGGCTGGCGGCTCTGGCAGCTCCTGACTGGCTGGCGGCTCTGGCAGCTCCTGACTGGCTGGCGGCTCTGGCAGCTCCTGACTGGCTGGCGGCTCTGGCAGCTCCTGACTGACAGGCGGCTCTAGCGGCTCCTGACTGACGGGCGGCTCTGACGGCTCGGGGCAGACGGGCGGCTCAGATGGCGCTGGGCAGACGGATGGCTCAGATGGCGCTGGGCAGACGGATGGCTCAGACGGCGCTTGGCAGACGGATGGCTGCCAAGCGAGACTCTCAGGCAGCTCAGACGGCGCTGGGCAGGCAGGCAGCTCAGACGGCGCTGGGCAGGCAAGCAGCTCAGACTGCGCTGGGCAGACGACCGACTCTGACCTGCTGAGGCGCACAGGAGGCCTGGTGCGTGGTGCCGGAACTGGTGGTACCGGACTGGAGACACGCACCTCAAGGCTAGTGCGGGGAGCAGGAACAGTGCGTACAGGGCTCTGGAGACGCACAGGAGGCTTAGTGCGTGGTGCCGGAACTGGAGGTACTGGGCTGGAGACACGCACCACAGGGAGAGTGCGTGGAGGAGGAACAGGGCTCTGGAGACGCACTGGAAGCCTGGTGCGTGGTGTAGGCACTGATGGTACTGGGCTGGGGCGGGAAGGTGGCGCCGGATATACCGGACCGTGAAGGAGTACACGAGCTCGTGAGCACCGAGCCTGCCCAACCTTACCTGGTTGAATGGTCCCCGTAGCCCTGCCAGTGCGGCGAGGTGGAATAGCCCGCACTGGGCTATGCTGGCGAACCGGGGACACCATTTGTAAGGCTGGTGCCATGTACGCCGGCCCGAGGAGACTCACTGGAGACCAGATGCGTCGGGCCGGCTTCATGACACCCGGCTCGATGCCCAACCTAGCCCTACCAGTGCGGCGAGGTGGAATAGCCCGCACTGGGCTAAGCACGCGTACTGGGGACACCGTGCGCTCCACCGCATAACACGATGTCTGACCAGTACGACGCCCTCTCACTCCACGGTAAGCACGGGAAGTTGGCGCAGGTCTCCTACCTGACTTCGCCACACTCCCCTTTAGCCCCCCCCCCCCAAGAAATTTTGGGGTGAGCCTCTCGGGCTTCCAGACGCTCTGCCTTGCTAGCGCCTCATAATGCCGCCTCTCCGCTTTTGCTGCCTCCAGCTCCGCTTTGGGGTGGCGACACTCCTCTGGCTCTGCCCAGGGTCCTTTACCATCTAGAATTTCCTCCCATGTCCATTCCTCCTGGTACCGCTGCTGCTGTCGCTGCTGCCCGTTGCCACGCTGCTTGGTCCGGGTTTGGTGGGTGGTTCTGTAACAGCAGTCTAAGTCGTCCTCCTCCTCAGACGAGGAGAGGCGAGAAGGATCGGAGGACCAATGTGCAGCGTGGTAAGTTTCCATGATTTAATGAACGTGAAAACAATATACAATTACAAAATAACACTAAAACAAGCAAAACACATAAGCACTATGGTCAGGACGTGACAACTACATTGCACAGTTCCAGCTTGATCTGATTTATCTCTAGAGAAACTGTGCATTGCGCTCACAAAAAAAAAAATATGAATTGGGATTCAAATAATTTCACTTAGTTGTTTAGCACTAGGCCTCTTATGCGATGCAATGGTCATCACACTGGATTAATGATCTACTAGTCGCACACATCTCAAAAAAAGTATACCAGACATTTTTACTGTGAATTTTTTGGACATAGGGGTCAATCTAAGTTTAAAATGTTGTGAGTGCGTGAGTGTGTGTGTCTACTGTATTTGTGTGTCACGACTGTAAAGACATTTTTCTTTCACATTTGGTAAACAGCACCCTGGTAGGCTTCTGCAGCCTTTGCAGCCTCACTCTACCCATAATATCAAAGTCATTTTTGATAAGGCCAAAATGTTATGAAACGAATATTGAATAAATGTGTTTCAAACTGTTTGCTTGGAATGATTTGTACAGTACCTACTGTACATTTATATCTGACTGCGCATGAGAGCGCATCCGAATCAGTCAGAAAAGACGTGATACCGTAAAGTGTTGTGTACTCGCGCACACAAATTTAGGAGGAGGCTGAAGCGCGGATGGTTTGACTGCGTTTTGCAAGCTACCGGTAGACGTCTAGATTGAATCAAATTATTCCACACTTTTTATTTGTGTTTGTATGATTCCATTGCGCCACAGACAGAAGGACCGCTTTCCCCCGATTGCGTAAGTGAACCACATTTTTTGGTGATCTATTGAGTGGAGGCAAGTTAATTTTTGATCTAACTTCTGAGTTCTTGGATTACTTGGTGGGGGGCCAAGGGAACTGGCAATGGGAGCGTGCCTTTGCTGTGCCTCGTACATTTTTACAGCCTGGTGCCAAGGGACACCAACAACATGGGTAGCGGTAGTAGTTGTGGAAAGAAGGTTGCACCTGCGAGTGTCAACGAGATAAACGCATTCAAAAGAGATGACAACACAGCCCATGTTTCGAAAGAGGAAAGTCACTTGTTCAAACCATTGAAGATACCCAAATTGACGAACTTCAATCAGTCACGAAACATAGCGCAACAACTAGACTGCCACAGTGAAGGACACGACTCGGAATTTTCAGTAGAGGATTATGACGTTGATGTGGAACTGGACCGGGTTCTAGAGGAATATAACAATCGGGAATTGCGTTCCAAAAGGAAAACTTTTGCAAAGACGCTTTTAATCGGGACAGACACGTATGGATTCTGTAACTCCAGACGGGTCCACAATGAAAGCGATTTCAATTCAACCCCTCACTTGCAGAGTTCTGAGTTGTCGGAAGGGACGGGGGCACATTGTCCTTATAACGGTTCTGTAGAAGTCATCAACAAGGACAAGCATGTCTTTCACCACTTTTCCAAAGATACACACATTCAGTTCCCAAGCGCCACTCAGGAAAATGTAAGAATATTATTTTAGCTCATTCTCATTAGTGGTGATGGACGAGCATAATCAAATTGACAGCATTTGATTTATTATTTCCTGTTATATAAAATGTTAAAACTTCTTAACCAATGGCATTCGTAACTGATTACATTTTTTTATTGTAAAGTTTTCTGCAAACCATATACAGTGCTTTCAGAAAGTATTCACACCCCTTGACAAATGAAGTTGGTTGTTGATCATTGCTAGACAGACATGTTTTGTAATTACTTTGCCACTATGGCCTATTTATTGCCTTGCCTCCTTACTTCATTTGCACACACTGTATACATATTTTCTATTGTGTTATTGACTAAGTTTTTTTATCCCATGTGTAACTCTGTGTTGTTGTTTTTGTTGCACTGCTTTGCTTTATCTTGGCCAGGTCGCAGTTGTAAATGAGAACTTGTTCTCAACTGGTCTACCTGGTTAAATAAAGGTGAAATAAATAACAACAAAAATATATATATTTTTTTCAAGTATTGCCATAGATTTCCAAGACGATTTAAGTCAAAACTGTAGCTAGGCCATTCAGGAACATTCAATGTCGTCTTGGTAAACAACGCCAGTGTATATTTGGCCTTGTGTTTTAGGTTATTGTCCTGCTGAACAGTGAATTTGTCTCCCAGTGTCTGTTGGAAAGCAGACTGAACCAGGTTTTCCTCTGATTTTGCCTGTGCTTAGCTCTATTCCGTTTCTTTTTATCCTAGAAACTTCGTAGTTCTTGCCGATGACAAGCATACTCATAACATGATGCAGGCACCACAATTCTTGAAAATATGAAGAGTGGTACTCAGTGATGTGTTGGATTGGATTTGCCCCAAATATAACACTTTGTATTCAGGACAAAAAGTACATAACTTTGCCAAATTTTTTGCAGTATGACTTTAGTGCCTTATTGCAAACAGGATGCAACATTTGGATAATTTGTATTATGTACAGGCTTCCTTCTTTTCATTCTGTAATTTATGTTAGTATTGTGGATGAGCTACAATGTGTTTGATCCATCCTCAGTTATCTCCTATCACAGCCATTAAACTCTGTAACTGTTTTAAAATCGACATTGGCCTCGTGGTGAAATCCCTGAGCGGTTTCCTTTCTCTTTAGGAAAGGTGCCTGTATCTTTGCGGTGACTGGGTGTATGGATACACCATCCAAAGTGTAAAATTAATAACTGCATCATGCTGAAAGGGATATTCAAAGTCAGCTTTTTTTTACCCATCTACCAAAAAGGTGTCCTTCTTTGCGAACCATAGGAAAACCTCCTTGATCTTTGTGGTTGAATCTGTGCTTGAAATTCACCAGTCGACATAGGGACATTACATATGTGTGGGGTACAGAGATGAGGTAGTCATTTAAAAATCATGTTAAACACTATTAATGCACACAGAGTGAGTCAATACAACTTATTATGTGACTTGTTAAAGCTGAAATATGTAACTTTTTGGGCGACCCGACCAAATTCACATAGAAAGTGTGTTATGGATCTGTCATTCTCATTGAAAACAAGTTTATTAAGCGGTAGATCTCTTCTGTGTGTGCTATTTCTATTCTTCCCATTCTTAAGTTTAGTTTTTGCGTCTTTTACTTGCAGTTTTGTACACTAGCTGAAAAGACAATATTTTGGATTATTGAAAATATATTTCACAGCGGTTTAGATGGCACAATGTTTCTCTACACTACACATTGCTTGTTTTGTCACATAGACTGAAATTAGGCGAACTCTTAGAATTTTAGCAACCAGGATATGGCAGAGCAATTTCTGCATATTGCACCTTTAAGCACATTTTTACTCCTGAACTTATCTAGCCTTGCTGTAACAAAAGGATTGAATACTTATAGACTCAAGACATTTCAGCTATTCATTTTTTATTCATTTGTAAACATTTCTAAAAACATAATTCCACTTCAACATTATGGGGTATTGTGTGTAGATCAGTGAAACAAAATCTAAATGTTATCCATTTTAATTTGAGGCTGTAACACAACAAAATGTGGAAAAAGTCAAGGGGTGTGAATACTTTCTGAAGGGACTGTATGGTGTTCTCTGACAACTCTATTGTCAAAACTCTCAACAGGACTTCTTGACAAAGGGGACTTGTGTGGAGTCAGTGCCTCGCTCAGAACCAGACTCGTGAGTAACTGCCGATCGGGCAAGATCAAATTCACCTTGAGCATAACAAAATACCAAACCTTTGGGCAGATCAGATTAGTTACATGTCAGCAAAACACTTGCAAACTGCTTTATTGTGGATAATTTATTAAGATACTTTTAAACATGAGGATATGCTATAAAAAAAAAGATGATGATTAAATATTGAATTACACTTAGAAGTTATTGTGAAATAGGCCTAGGCTATATTGCCTCTATGGTGCACATTACACACTGACTGTATCCATTACGCATCACATCTATAAAACTATTGCTTTAATCTAGGCCCATTTCTGAAACTCTCTCTGCGAGTCAATTTCTTGTTATAACAATTTCTGACATATCTCTGTTCCTTCCCAGAGTCCCTGACGATAGCCACGGCCCCTCTCTTTCCATGCCCGTCATCCTATATGATGGATCAGAAGTGGACCTGATGGAGACCATAGAGAGAGAGTTTAGTTGACCCCACAGGAGAGACTGGTGGCAACCTGCTCACATTTCCTGCATTCACTTTTGGAGAAAGTGCTCACATTTCTCATTTTAAAGATGTACTATGTTGCTAAAATTCGAATAGTTCGCCTAATTTCAGTTTATGTGTCAAAACAAGCAAGTTTAGTGTAAGTCTAAATCGCTGTGAAATATATTTTCGATAACCAAAAATATAGTATTTTAAGCTGTTTGAAGCTGGTGTACAAAACCGCAAGAAGAAGACGCAAAAACGAAACTAAAGAACGGGAAGCATAGAATTGGAGCACATAGAACAGATCTACCACTCCTTAGACTTGCTTTCGATGACAATGACAGATCTATGACACAAATTTCTATGTGAATTTGGTTGGGTCGCCACAATCAGTCAGTTGAAAAACAATACTGCATTTGCAGCACCATGCAGGGCACCCACCACCAACTAATCTACTAAACTATGAATTATCTCCATGGTTATGTCTGTCAATGGCTAATAGACAGAACCATCAATTTCACAGTGGAATTCAACATCAAATCGGACCACAAAAATGCTGAAGAAACAATTCTTTCCACAGTCTTATAAATATTTGTCATTGAGCAATGTACTTGTGGTTTTGTATTCTTACTGTTGCATAACGTTAGAGTAAAACAGCTGAAGGACGTTGCACTCATTTCCACAAGGCTTATGGACATGCTATACTAGTAGAAGGAAAGGCATATTTTTCTCTCCATGCCTACTTTTGAAAGGTATGTGCTAGGTTTGTGTATTTATGTTTCATTTCCTGACCACAGTTCCTGCGGTCTTTCCACCCTTCCTCAGAAGGAATGTACAACAGCGGTGGTGATTTTAAAATTGAAATATTGACTCGCCAAACTCAATCAACAAAGCTCATATGCATCGAAACCAGTACACTACACTGGCAACACATTTAATGAACTTATAACCAATCCCAGAAATGAGTTTTGAGCCACATATACACAAACTTTATAACATTTGGGTTATGATCAGTGTATGGCTACTTCCCATATCTTTAGCTCTTTGCACAGAAGGCCGCTGTAGTCGAGTACACTGTTATGGAGTAAACTAGCTAGTCATCGCTCTGCAATATAACAACACTTAGCATGTCTGCCTGCCTGTTACAAAATAACCTGGTTAAAATAATATGCAACATTTATAACGCTATTGCTTCGTTTCATCTATTGCACAGTTACAGTTCGGATATGATATACTGTTGTGACAGGAAATAACAGATTTGCATGCAAATCTCTTGGATATTGGTGGCGCTCCGCCCCACCTGCCTCACGTGATGCATCGGCAGCAGGATTTTAGAGGAGCTCAATGTGGCCCCTTTTTTGGCAACTCCCTTTCCACTGAAAGAGAGAAATCCAGTCACAGATCTTCAGTTCTACTACCCCACTGTGGTGAGATACAGGAATTGCATCTGCACACATACCCATTTACACGCAATATATTGAATTGGAACACTGATATATGTGTTGAATTTCGCTATGTCCCTTCCACAATGTGATATTTCTAAAGTGGCTTAATTTCAGATTATGACATTCACTCCCTCAATGGTTGAGGGAATTAATGAGGTAGAGATTTGCAATGTAGTATTTCATAGTAAATGATGGCCAATAGGCTGTACTAAATTCTGTTTACTACATCTGTCCTCTTGTATTTCAATCTGCTTATATGTTCTAATAATGAAAATTAACATTTTACAGCACAGATTTACATAGTCCTTAAATCCCAAGTAGGATAAACTCCCGAGTGGTGCAGCTGTCTAAGGCACTGCATCTCAGTGCTAAAAGCATCACTACAGACCCTGGTTTGATTCCAGGCTGTATCACAACCAGCTGTGATTGGGAGTCCCATAGGGCGGTGCACAATTGGCCCAGCATTGTTAGGGTTTGGCCGGGGTAGGCCGTCATTGTAAATAAGAATTTGGTCTTTATTAACTGACTTGCCTAGTTAAATAAAAAATAAAAAACATTTCAATGATTTATTATACCTCTCACATGGAAAGCTTTGAATAAATAAATAAACTAGCTATGGCGCCTCCCGGGTGGCGCAGTGGTCTAGGGCACTGCATCGCAGTGCTAACTGCGCCACCAGAGTCTCTGGGTTCGCGCCCAGGCTCTGTCGCAGCCGGCCGCGACCGGGAGGTCCGTGGGGCGACGCACAATTGGCACAGCGTCGTCCGGGTTAGGGAGGGACACATTGGTGCGGCTGCCTTCCGGGTTGGAGGCGCGCTGTGTTAAAGAAGCAGTGCGGCTTGGTTGGGTTGTGCTTCGGAGGACGCATGGCTTTCGACCTTCGTCTCTCCCGAGCCCGTACGGGAGTTGTAGCGATGAGACAAGATAGTAATTACTAGCGATTGGATACCACAAAAATTGGGGAGAAAAGGGGATAAAATTTATTTTAAAAAAAAACTAGCTATGGCTATTATATTGTGTTGATGTCAATTTAATTTATTAATATACATGCATGATTTATTAAGAATGCACCAGTATAGTCATTATAGTATTACTTTTGTAATTCTAGAGAGAGAGTCTTAGTTGACCCAGTTGAATGAATCTCAAAGAAACAAAAACTCCTAGATTTATAATTGTGTAATTGCCATGTCACGCTGTAATGTGTTAGTACATACAAACATAAAGGGTGCATTCTTTTGCCTAGGTGTTGCTGATGCCTGCCAGATCTTAGAATGCCTGGGTAGGTATTTAACGTATTAGCGAACCACATCATATGTTATAGCAATCTATTAGTCGATGACACAGTCGATGACGTGGCACGCAACCATTGGTTGATGCATGCAACATCTGAGCAGGGGAGCAGCCTACTCTGGCACATGTTAAGGGACCCAGTTCTATTCTGGCTCGGGGTTCGTTATGGAATGCATAGCATGGCATTGAGTTGGAACAGCGTTTGCAAAACCAATGAAATTACTTGGAAGGAGGAGAGGATAGTGAGATACCTGTCTCATATAAGAGTATATTAGATGGGGAAGTGTTACTTTCTATTTGGACTAGTTACAACCATTACCCTCATCATCAGATATATTATAAGTCTAGAAATAAGGCACAGATAGTTGAGTATACAGTGCATTCGGAAAGTATTCAGACCCTTTGACTATTTCCACATTTTGTTATGTTACAGCCTTATTCCAAAATGTATTTTAAAAAAAAAATCCTTATCAATCTACACACAATATCACAAAACGAAACAGATTTTTAGACGTTTTTGCAAATGTAAAAAAACACACAAAAAATACCTTATTTACATAAAGATATAGACCATTTAATATGAGACTCAAAATTGAGCTCAGGTGCATCCTGTTTCCATTGATCATCCTTGTTTCTGCAAATTAATTGGAGTACACCTGTGGTAAATTCAATTGATTGGACATAATTTAGAAAAGCACACACCTGTCTATATAAGGTCCCACGGTTGACAGTGCATGTCAGGGAAAAAACCAAGCCATGAGGTCGAAGGAATTGTCCATAGAGCCCCGAGACAGGATTGTGTCGAGGCATATCTGGAGAAGGGTACCAAAACATTTCTGCACCATTGAACGTCCCTAAGAACACAGTGGCCTCCATCATTCTTAATTGGAAGAAGTTTGGAACCACCAAGACTCTTCCTAGAGCTGGCCGCCCAGCCAAGCTGAACAATCGGGGAGAAGGGCCTTGGTCAGGGAGATGACCAAGAACCCGATGGTCACTGACAGAGTTCCATAGTTCCTCTGTGAAAATGGGAGAACCTTCCAGAAGGACAACCATCTCTGCAGCACATCACCAATGAGGCCATTATGGTAGAGTGGCCAGACGGAAGCCACTCCTCAGTAAAAGGCACATGACAGCCCACTTGGAGTTTGCCAAAAAGCACCTAAAGGACTCTCAGACTATGAGAAACAAGATTCTCTGGTCTGATGAAACCAAGATTGAGCTCTTTGGCCTGAATGCCAAGCGTCACATCTGGAGGAAACCCGGCACCATCCCTATGGTGAAGCATGGTGCTGGTAGCATCATACCTTGGGGATGTTTTTCAGCTGCAGGGACTGGGAGACTAGTCAGGATCGAGGGAATGATGAACGGAGAAAAGTACATAACGATCCTTGATAAAAAACCTGCTCCAGAGTGCTCAGGTCCTCAGACTGGGGCGAAGGTTCACCTTCCAACAGGACAACGACCCTAAGCACACAGCCAAGACAACGCAGGTGTGGCTTTGGGACAAGTCTCCGAATGTCCTTGAGTGGCCCAGCCAGAGTCCGGACTTGAACCCGATTGAACATCTCTGGAGAGACCTGAAAATAGCTGTGCAGCGATGTTCCCAATCTAACCTGACAGAGCTTGAGAGGATCTGCAGAGAAGAATGGGAGGAACTTCCCAAATACAGGTGCGCCAAGCTTGTAGCTTCATACCCAAGAAGACTCGAGGCTGTAATCACTGCCAAAGGTGCTTCAACAAAGTACTAAGTAAAGAGTCTGAAGACTTATGTAACTGTGATATCTGTTTTTTATTTTTAATACATTTACAAACATTTCTACAAACCTGATTTTGCTTTGTCATTATGGGGTATTGTGTGTAGATTGAGGAGGGGGAAAAAACTATTTAATCCATTTTAGAATAAAGCTGTAATGTAACAAAATGTTGAAAAAGTCAAGGGGTCTGAATACTTTCCGAATGCACTGCATATAAATACAAATAGCATTGAGTCATAACACACATTTGCAGTGCTTTTTAAAAGTCTGAAGGGATATTCTACGATTCCTCCATCTCTCCACTTCTTTCCGGTAATGGAGGTAAAGATTCCTCCTCTTCCTCGTCCTCTGGCGGAGGCACAGGGGGTGGGGTAGGGCACTTACTAAGCTTCCTGCTCACCCTGGCGTACATTGGATTCCACCCCCTGTCACTCAAACCATCCTCTACCTCCTCCACCAATGAGAGAGGGCTTGTCAGGTCAAGCTCCTCCCCCGGGTCTGTGCCTGTAGTTTTTATTGGCTCATTGTCAGGCAGTGTGGTTGCGCTCAATTTCTGGACCAGTTCAGCTATGATCTCATAGTCTGGGCTTGCCAGGTCCGATGGCATTGTGACCATGGTTGTGTCATCGTTAGGCTGTGTGGTTGATTCGTGGACCAGTTCAGCTATGGTTTGATAGCCTGGGGTTGTCAGGTCCACTTCCACAGAGGGTTCATCAGGTGTGAGCTCCCCAAAGATCTCATAGGTGTGCTGGGGTCGGACCCCCAGGGAAGGCCCCTGGTCCTCACCCTCCACCTGACCCTCTTCTTCAAGCTGAGCGATAAAGTTGGAGCTGAATTCTGCAGGGGTCTCCAGTAGGTCAAGGTCGTTCACGATGGGGATATTGAGGGGGTCAGTGTCATTCACAATGGGGATATCGACAGGTTCAAGGCTGTTCACAATGGGGGCATCCACAGATGCAAGGCTGTCCATGTTGAGGGAATCCACGATGGGGGCATCCAGCACCAGGGTGTGGTGAACATTCATGATGGGGGTGTCCATGGTGTCCCCTGAATAGACAGGTGGGGGTACGGACTCGAGGATGCTGTCATCTTCCACCACGGATATAGGTGCTGGCATAGAGCGGAGCTCGGGTGTGAAGTTCAGGACCTCCCTCAGGTCACCTACAAGATGAGAAAATAAGAAAATAATAGAGGAGAGTCACTTAACCTGAAGCTTAGTCAAAGAGAGATTGAGCCCCATTAGTTTCTGCCTGTGGCTATGGAACCCTGACCTGTTCACCGGATGTGCTACCTTGTCCCGGACCTGCTGTTTTCGACTCTCTTTCTCTACCGCACCTGCTGTCTCTAACTCTGAATGATCGGCTATAAAAAGCCAACTGACATTTACTCCTGGGGTGCTGACCTGCTGCACCCTCTACAACCCCTGTGATTATTATTATTCGACCCTGCTGGTCATCTATGAACGTTTGAACATCTTAGCCATGTACTGTTATAATCTCCACCCGGCACAGCCAGAAGAGGACTGGCCACCCCTCAGAGCCTGGATCCTCTCTGGGTTTCTTCCTAGGTTCCTGCCTTTTTTCCTAGCCACCGTGCTTCTACACCTGCATTGCTTGCTGTTTGGGGGTTTAGGCTGGGTTCCTGTTCAGCACTTTGTGACATCGGCTGATGTAAAAACGGCTTTATAAATACATTTGATTGATTGGTTGATCGTTTGAGAAGTGCACATAGGTGATTTGAGGTAGTCTACCGATGTCGACGGTGGTGGGAGGGGAAGGAGATATAGTCGTCATGGCCACAGGGGTTCCGTTGGCAATCTGCAAGGAACCTAGAGAATCACCTGCAGGACATCAAAACACACCTGTAATACTTACCCACTACTCACCAAACTTGTGTGAAAGACACATGGGAGAAATGCGTAGGGGGATACAGAGAGAGTGATGAAGGCAGTACCTTGCTGATCTGGCGCCACCCTGTGGCTCCTCCAGGGTTTGATCCTGATGCCATCCTGCTCAGCAGGAAGCTGCTCTGGGACACTGTCTTCAGGTATGGGACTGAAATCTAACCAGGGAGGAGATGAAAACAGAACACACACTGTAAGACAACCCTTCAAGCAGATCTAGAGGTAGCCTCGCTTACGGCTGAAACTATAAACACAGAGGTGTAACAGTTTGGTTTCCCACCTCTCTCGTTTTTTCTGATGTCATTGATCATGGGGTTCTCCCTGGCGGCCAGGGTGTTCTCCAACTTTACCTGTCAATCAAAAACACTCAGGTAATGACATCACAGTATACTGGGTTCATCATTTTGCTGTCATTGGTCTCAGGACAAAGTACTCTCAAAAGGATTCCATCCACTGCATCCCTCCCTCCCTTCTCTCTTCAACCCTTTGATCCCTGCTACAACTTCCTTGCTTCCTCCCTTCCTCCGTATCTCCCTACCTCCTCTCTGACTGACTTCTGAGTAACCCTGGTCAGGACATAGCTGTCGTCATTGTTGTTGCTTGTTTTGTCTCTCACCACTCTCATCAGCTGTGACTGGGTTCTCTCCACCCCCCCACCACCGTCCTGGAGCTCAAATGATTGCCTGTGGAACACAGCGCAAACTAGAGAATCCGAACAAGTACAACAGATACCTACTGATGTTTACAGAATTTCAAAGAATTTGGTACACTCCCTAATATTCAACAATGCATGAAAAAGTATTTACTTTTAGAATCAAGTGCACAAACAATAAATGTGGTTCACCATTAACTAATCCATATCAGCAACAGTATCTATAAACAGTATATAAAGTGATTATTTGCTGATAGCAGACCTGTATTTAAAGGTGTGTTCATGATATATTAGTCTGTGTTTGAACTTTTGCACTCGCACTATGGCGCTATCAAATCACTATTTGAAGGTGTTGGATTCTGGCTTGAAATATACTTATTCATGTTACCATACCAGAACCTATTGATTACTTTACACATATAAGAAATGTACATGTCAAAACAAATCACATTTTATTGGTCACATACACGTGATTAGCAGATGTTACGGTGGGAATAGCGAAATATTTGCGCTTCTTGCTCTGACAGTGATGTAATATCTAACAAGTAATATCTAACAAATTACACAACATATACCCAATACACACAAATTAATTAATTAAGACTATATACATATATGGACGAGCGATGTCAGAGCAGAATGGACTAAGATACAGTAGAATAGTATAGAATACAGTATATACACATGAGATGAGCAATGCAAGATATGTAAACATTATTAAGTGACTAAGATACCATAGAAGTATAGAAAACAGTATATACATATGAGATGAGTAATGCCAGATATGTAAACATTATTAAAGTGACTACTGTTCTATTCCTTAAAGTGGCCAGTGATTTCTAGTCTATGCCTATAGGCAACAGCCTCTAATGTGCTAGTTATGGCTGTTTAACAGTCTGATGGCCTTGAGATAGAAGCTATTTTTCAGTCTCTCGGTCCCAGCTTTGATGCACCTGTATTGACCTCGCCTTCTGGATGATATCGGGGTGAACAGGCAGTGGCTCGGGTGGTTGATGTCCTTGATGATCTTTTTGGCCTTCCTGTGACATTGGGTGGTGTAGGTGTCCTGGAGGGCAGGTAGTTTGTCCCTGGTAATGCGTTGGGCAGAACGCACCACCCTCTGGAGAGCCTTGCGGTTGCAGGTGGTGCAGTTGCCATACCAGGTGGTGATACAGCCCGACAGGATGCTTTCAATTGTGCATCTGTAAAAGTTTGTGAGGGTTTTAGGTGACAAGCCAAATTTCTTTAGCCTCCTGAGGTTGAATAGGCTCTGTTGCGCCTTCACCACACTGTCTGTGTGGGTGGTCCATTCCAGTTTGTCAGTGATGTGTACGCCAAGGAACTTGAAGCTTTCCACCTTTTCCACTGCGGTCCCGTCGATGTAGATAAGAGACTGCACCCTCTGCTGTTTCCTGAAGTCCACGATCATCTCCTTTGTTTTGTTGATGTTGAGTGAGAGGTTGTTTTCCAGGCACCACAGAGCCCTCACCTCCTCCCTGTAGGCTGTCTTGTCATTGTTGGTAATCAAGCCCACTACTGTTGTGTCGTCTGCAAACTTGATGATTGAGTTGGAGGCATGCTCGGCCACACAGTCATGAGTGAACAGGGAGTACAGGAGGGGGCTGAGTACGCACCCTTGTGGGGCCCCAGTGTTGAGGATCAGCAGAGTGGAGGTGATGTTTCCTGCCTTCACCACCTGGGGGCGGCCCGTCAGGAAGTCCAGGACCAGGTTGCACAGGGCGGGGTTCAGACCCAGGGCCTCAAGCTTAATGATGAGCTTGGAGGGCACTATGGTGTTGAATGCTGAGCTATAGTCAATAAACAGCATTTTTACATAGATATTCGTCTTTTCCTGATGGGATAGGGCAGTGTGCAGAGTGATGGCGATTGCATCGTCTGTGGATCAATTGGGGCGGTAAGCAAACTAAAGTGGGTCTAGGGTGGCAGGTAAGGGAGAGGTGATATGATCCTTGTCTAGTCTCTGAAAGCACTTCATGATGACAGAGGTGAGTGCTATGGGCGATAGTCATTAAGTTCAGTTACCGTTACCCTCTTGGGTACAGGAACAATGGTGGCCATCTTGAAGCATGTGGGGACAGCAGACTGGGATAGGGAAAAGATTGAATATGCCCGTAAACACACCAGCCAGCTGGTCTGCACATGCTCTGAGAACGCGGCTAGGAATGCCGTCTGGGCCGGTAGTCTTGTGAGGGTTAAAACGTTTAAATGTTTTACTCACGTCGGCCACAGAGAAGGAGAGCCCACAGTCCTTGGTAGCGGGCCGCGTTGGTGGCATTGTGTTATCCTCAAAGCTTCCAAAGAATTTGTTTAGCCTGTCGGGAAGCAAGACGTCGGTCTCTGGTTAGGGTAGGTTTTAGTAGTCACAGTGGGTACTACATCTCCTATACACTTCCTTATAAACTCAGTCACCGTATCCGTGTATGCGTTTAGATTATTTTCGCAAGCTACCCAGAACATATCCCAGTCCACGTGATCAAAACAATCCTGAAGCGTGGATTCCGATTGGTCAGACCAGCGTTGAATAGTTCTTAGCACGGGTACTTCCTGTTTGAGTTCCTGCCTATAGTAAGGGAGGAGCAAGATGGAGTCGTGGTCAGATTTGCCGAAAGGAGGGCGGGGGAGGGCCTTGTAAGCATTCCAGAAGTTTGAATAGCTATGGTCGAGAGTCTTAGCAGGGCAAGTAGTACAGTCGATATGTTGATAGAACTTCGGCAGCCTAGTCCTCAAATTGCTTTGTTAAAATTCCCAGCTACAATAAATGCAGCCTCAGGACATGTGGTTTCCAGTTTGCATAAAGTCCAGTGAAGTTCTTTGACGGCTGTCATGGTATCGGCTTGAGGAGGGATGTAAACGTCCGTGGTAATGACGGAGGAGAATTATCTTGGGAGATAATATGGTCGGCATTTGATTGTGAGGTATTCATGATTGGGTGCACGAAATGACTTGAGATCCTGTATGTTCCTATAATTACACCATGAGTCGTTAATCATGAAACACACCCCTCCGCCCATCTGCTTTCCAGAGAGATATTTATTCCTGTCTGCGTAATGTACTGAGAATCCTGTTGGCTTTACCGTCTCCGACAGAGTATCCCGAGAGAGCCATGTTTCCGTGAATCAAAGTATGTTACAGGCCCCGATGTCTCTCTGGAAAGAAATCCTTGCATTAGCGAGTAATATACTCGGAAGCGGTGGGTGGTGTGCGCGCCTCCTAAATCAAACCAGCAGGCTGCCTTGAGTGCCTCTCCTCCGCAGGCGATGTTTTCGGATCGGCCTCTAGAATATGTTCAATTGCTCTGGGGAGAGTGAACAAAGTATCTGCTCCAGGGAAGTCGTATTCCTGGTCGTAATGCTGCTAGTTCTAATGAGTTACCGCCGCTCAAATATCCAATAGTTCTTCCCAGCTGTATGTAATGACTCAAAACATTTCCAGAGCTAATAATGTTAAAAATAAATAGTACATTAACAACAAAATACTGCAAAGTTTCCTAAGAGCTAGTTGAGATGCTGTCATCTCCGTCGGCGCCATCACGTTTGTATATGTTGGGGTCAATGAAGGGTGAATAGGAACTTTGTGTATGGTAAGTAAGTTACTGAGTGAGACAAAGTTAATATTCTGTTCAACCATGTTATTGCTGAATATTAATATTTCTAAGGAAGGAGGCAAAGAGCAACAGTCTAGTCTCAGTTCCAACAGGCAGGCCTGTTGCGGCGGAACCAGGACAATGAGGGATCTGGAACTCAACTCGAGATAAGGTCAACAGTTTTTTATTATGTTTCTTATTTGTATTTTTACTCCTTTTTCTCCCCAATTTCGTGATATCCAATTGGTAGTTACAGTCTTGTCCAGTGCTTAATTTGAGCCGGATCCTGCCGGCACCTCTCAGATTTGACTTTGTTTGTTCCGGCACCTATTGCCCAGATCTGGTAGCTCTCATGGCATGATTTATTAATTATGTCACTGTTCACACTATAGACATTCTAATAAAAGCGATCAGTATTAAATCAAGTTGCCCCCTCGTTATTTCTCCCACCCCCCAGAAAGACCATCATGTAGAAGCGCGGTGATCCTTCTTTGTAATCATCCTATCATGCCACACTGATTCCAGACCTGCTCTATTATATGTACATAGAGGTTATGGGGAGGGCCAGTGGGGTAAGTACCTGATCTTGACACAGGTCTTGGTAGTTGCCTAGTCTAGTCATGTCCCTACTGAATTTGAGTCGTGGGAAAGCCAAATACATTTTTTATAAGAAAAGGCAATCGAGTTTGACATTTTTCAAGTCCAAAAATCCAGAGAAAGATGGTGAATCGAACCCAGAAAAAGCCACATAATCACATAGCCGAGTCTAGTCATCTACCTACTGTATTTGAATGGTGGGAAAGTCAAATAAAACATTTATAAGAAAAGGCAATTGAGTTTGACATTTTTCAAGTAAAAAAATCCAGAGAAAAATGGTGAATCGAACCCAGAATGAGCCGGAGAACTGTCAGTGCTGGAGGAGAGGAGTGAGGGGCAAACTTTTCCTGATGGCAATGCCTTAGCTAGCAGTTCTGCTAATCCTGCCAGTTCAGCATCACCACTGGCACCTCCACTAGCTAGTAGGCCTACTAGCGAGTCAGACTCAGCAGGAGAGGGAGACGGGGAGCTGGGGGGGACAGTGTATCAAACACCGATGAAGTGCTCGGAGAAGGTGCAGTTTTCAGTTCAAGAACAAGCAAACGTATAACCCCTGGCTTGTCATGCAGAAGTCAAAGGTGGGCTGGACAACATGCAAAAAGGTTGGGAGCGTCGGTCTAGAAATGACTGGAGGACTTAAACTAGCAAAAGAGAACCCTTAGAGAAAAAAAAGAAAAAAAAAGATGCACTATAGCCAGAGTCAGAACAGTCTTAGAAGAAGGCTAAACGTCACAGGCCCGCTCATGGCTTTGAGCAAGAAGTTGACTCTCAGGAGTTAAATGCACTTGACATGGGGAAAGTCATTGTGGGAAGTTTTGAAAACTAAGGTAGGATTTTTTTTAGTTCCTTTGCCTTCACTGCACAGAACAAGTTTGTAATCTGAATATGTGCTTCATATTACCAGATTGGCAGGAGGCCTAGAGTTGATGTTGGAAATGTACATACATTTAGGTTGGAGTCATTAAAACTAGTTTTTCAACCACTCCACAAATGTATTGTTAACAAACTATAGTTTTGGCAAGTCGGTTAGGACATCTACTTTGTGCATGACACAAATAATTTTTCCAACAATTGTTGACAGACAGATTATTTCACTTATAATTCACTTTATCACAAATCCAGTGGGTCAGAAGTTTACATACACTAAGTTGACTTTGCCTTTAAACAGCTTGGAAAATTCCAGAAAATGATGTCATGGCTTTAGAAGCTTCTGATAGGTTAATTGACATCATTTGAGTCAATTGGAGGTGTACCTGTGGATGTATTTCAAGGCCTACCTTCAACCTCAGTGCTTCTTTGCTTGACATCATGGGAAAATCAAAAGAAATCAGCCAAGACCTCAGAAAAAAATTGTTGACTTCCACAAGTCTGGTTCATCCTTGGGAGCAATTTCCAAACGCCTGAAGGTACCACGTTTATCTGTACAAACAATAGTATGCAAGTATAAACACCATGGGACCATGCAGCCATCATACCGCTCAGGAAGGAGATGCGTTCTGTCTCCTAGAGATGAACGTACTTTGGTGCGAAAAGTGCAAATCAATCCCAGAACAACAGCAAAGGACCTTGTGAAGATGCTAGAGGAAACAGGTACAAAAGTATCTATATCCACAGTAAAACGTGTCCTATATCGACATAACCTGAAAGGCTGCTCAACAAGGAAGAAGCCATTGCTCCAAAACCGCCATAAAAAAATCCAGACTACGGTTTGTAAATGCACATGGGGACAAAAATCTTACTTTTTGGAGAATTGTCCTCTGGTCTGAGGAATCAAAAATAAAACAGTTTGGCCATAATGATCATCGTTATGTTTGGAGGAAAAAGGGGGGACGCTTGCAAGCCAAAGAACACCATCCCAACCGTGAAGCACGGGGGTGGCAGCATCATGTTGTGGGGGTGCTTTGCTGCAGGAGAGACTGGTGCACTTCACAAAATAGATGGCATCATGAGGTAGGAAAATGATGTGGATATATTGAAGCAACATCTCAAGACATCAGTCAGGAAGTCACAAATTGGTCTTCCAAATGGACAATGACCCCAAGCATACTTCCAAAGTTGTGGCAAAATAGCTTAAGGACAACGAAGTCAAGGTATTGGAGTGGTCATCACAAAGCCCTGACCTCAATCCTATAGAAAATTTGTGGGCAGAACTGAAAAAGCGTGTGCACGCAAGGAGGCCTACAAACCTGACTCAGTTACACCAGCTCTGTCAGGAGGAATGGGCCAAAATTCACCCAACTTCTTGTGGGAAGCTTGTGGAAGGCTACCCAAAACATTTGACCCAAGATAAACAATTTAAAGGAAATGCTACCAAATACTAATTGAGTGTATGTAAACTTCTGACCCACTGGGAATGTGATGAAATAAATAAAAGCTGAAATAAATCATTCTCTCTACTATTATAGAGAGACATTTCACATTCTTAAAATAAAGTGGGGATCCCAACTGACCTAAAACAGGGAATTTTTACAAGGATTAAATGTCAGGAATTGTGAAAAACTGAGTTTAAATGTATTTGGCTAAGGTGTACGCAAACTTTCGACTTCAACTGTATATATTCTCATATTTTTGTTCTGCTGTAGTCTACATTGATTTATTTTACTTGAACTCGGACTCGGGAGAGACGAAGGTCAAGAGCCATGCGTCCTCCAAAACACTACCCTGCCAAGCCACACTGCTCACTTAACCCGGAAGCCAGCCACCAATATGTAGGAGGAAACACCATCCAGCTGCCACAAGGAGTCGCTAGAGCATAATGGGACATGGAAATCCAGGCCGGCTAAACCCTCCCCTAACCCGGTCGACGCTGGGCCAATTGTGCGCTCCTCATGGGTCTCCCGGTCACAGCCGGCTGTGACACAGCCTGGGATTGAACCCAGGGCTGTAGTGACGCCTTATGCCGCTGCGCCATCTGGGAAGCCTTTAAGGTCAACAGTTGAAGAGAGAAGACACTGCTGGGAGGGGGCCATAGGGTCCCACCTCAAAGACCATCTGATCAAAGTCCTATCTCATACACAATTCCACGCCCAAGAGGGTCCTAGACTTAGGCAGGGCCATGACAATACCAGTAAGAGGCACCGACCGAGTTTCTGCCAAACAACAGAAAAGGAGTGTTTATCTTGGACATACAAGGAGGGGACTCCTAGTCGTAAGTACTGTATATGCTTGTGTGACTTGTGTCTGTAGATGAAGCACCCAGTGGGTGAATAAACTTGGTTTAAGCTTTTTCTAGTCATCCGTTGCTCGGAAAAGAAAGATAAACAGAGTGAAGTATCTGAGTGATTCACCGGTGGGGCCGGCCTATACATTATGTACATTATTTGAAGTGTGTCGTTTCGTAATGTAGAGAGAGGGGAAGAGAGAGTCCTATGTCTCATACCACAGGAATTCCCGAAGCCACCAAACCTGAACGTTCTGTCTGACTGGAATGTGTGTGTGTGTGTGTGTGTGTGTGTGTGTGTGTGTGTGTGTGTGTGTGTGTGTGTGTGTGTGTGTGTGTGTGTGTGTGTGTGCGCATGCGTGCATTTGAGACAATCATAAACCAAAATATGTATCTACAAGACAAAAGACAATACGACATTCAAAGACAATGTCTCAGGTGTAGAGTATCATGACATTGATCAAGCATACATTGATAATGATCCATAAGTACACTCAAATCAAAATCAAATCAAACTTTATTTGTCACATGCGCCGAATACAGCAAGTGTAGACTTTACGTGAAATGCTTACTTACAAGCCCTTAACCAACAGTGCAGTTCAAGAAGAAGAAAATATTTACCAAGTAGACTAAAATAAAAAGTAATAATAAAAAGTAACACAATAAGAATAACAATAACGAGGCTATATACATGGGGCACCGGTACCAAGTCAGTGTGCGGGGGTACAGGCTAGTTAAGGTAATCTGTACATGCAGGTAGGGGCGAAGTGAGTAACAATGCATACCTATGCATAGGTAACAAACAAACAGTGAGTAGCAGCAGTGTACAAAAGGGAGGGGAGTCAATGTAAATTGTCCGTTGACGATTTTATGAATTGTTCAGCAGTCTTATGGCTTGGGGGTAGAAGCTGTTGAGGAGCCTTTTGGTCCTAGACTTGGCGCTCAAGTATCCGCTTGCCGTTCGGTACCAGAAAAAAAGGTCTATAACTTTGGTGACTGGAGTCTCTGACAATTTTATGGGCTTTCCTCTGACACCGCCTATTATATAGGTCCTGAATGGCAAGAAGCTTGGCCCCAGTGATGTACTGGGCCGTTCGCACTACCCTCTGCAGCGCCTTACGTTCAGATGCCGAGCAGTTGCCATACCAGGCGGTGATGCAACCGGTCAGGATGCTCTCGATGGTGCAGCTGTAGAACCTTTTGAGGATCTGGGGACCCATTTCTAATCTTTTCAGTCTCCTGAGGGGGAAAAGGTTTTGTCGTGACCTCTTCACGACTGTCTTGGTGTGTTTGAACCATGATAGTTTGTTGGTGATGTGGACACCAAGGAACTTGAAACTCTCGACCCGCTCCACTACAGCCCCATCAATGTAAATGGGAGCCTGTTCGGCCCGCCTTTTCCTGTAGTCCACGATCAGCTCCTTAGTCTTGCTCACATTGAGGGAGAGGTTGTTGTCCTGGCACCACACTGCCAGGTCTCTGACCTCCTCCCTAGAGGCCGTCTCATCGTTGTCGGTGATCAGGCCTACCACTGTTGTGTTGTCAGCAAACTTAATGATGGTGTTGGAATCGTGTTTGGCCACGCAGTCGTGGGTGAACAGGGAATACAGGAGGGGACTAAGTACACACCCCTGAGGTGCCCCGTGTTAAGGATCAGCATGGCAGACGTGTTGTTGCCTACTCTTTCCACCTGGGGGCGGCCCGTCATGAAGTCCAGTTGCATAGGGAGGTATTTAGTCCCAAAGTCCTTAGCTTAGTGATGAGCTTCGTTGGTACTATGGTGTTGAACGCTGAGCTGTAGTCAATGAACAGCATTCTCACATACGTGTTCCTTTTGTCCAGGTGGAAAAGGGAAGTGTGGAGTGTGATTGAGATTGCGTCATCTGTGGATCTGTTGGGGGCTGTATGCGAATTGGAGTGGGTCTAGGGTGTCCGGGAGGATGCTGTTGATGTGAGCCATGATCAGCCTTTCAAAGCACTTCATGGCTACCGACGTGAGTGCCACGGGGTGGTAATAATTTAGGCAGGTTACCTTTGTTTCCTTGGGCACAGGGACTATGGTGGTCTGCTTGAAACATGTAGGTATTACAGACTCGGTCAGGAAGAGGTTGAAAATGGCAGTGAAGACACTTGACAATTGGTCCGCGCATGCTTTAAGTACACGTCCTGGTAATCTGTCTGGCCCAGCGGCTTTGTGAATGTTGATCTGTTTAAAGGTTTTGTTCACATTGGCTACCGAGTGCGTCACACAGTCATCCAGAACAGCTAGTGCTCTCATGTATGATTCAGTGTTGCTTGCCCCGAAGCCAGCATAAAAGGCATTTAGCTCATCTGGTAGGCTCGCGTCACTGGGCAGCTCGCGTCTGGGTTTCCCTTTGTAGTCCGTAATAGTTTTCAAGCCCTGCCACATCCGAAGAGCGTCAGAGCAGGTGTAGTAGGATTCAATCTTAATCCTGTATTGACGCTTTGCTTGTTTGATGGTTCGTCTGAGGGCATAGCGGGATTTCTCATAAGCGTCCGGATTAGTCTCACGCTTTTTGAAAGCGCCAGCTCTAGCCTTTAGCTCGATGCGGATGTTGCTTGTAATCCATGGCCACTGTTAGTATTCCTACATATACAACAGGTACATTACTTTTCTAGTCATGGTTTAAATGTAAAACCACTCTCTCCTTAGCCCCAGTTGATGGGACAAAGTCTTCTAGAATCTCAGAAAGAGTTGGAATTTTAACCTGAGGCCGTGGTGTACTGTATGGAGGGATGAATTAGTTGTAGCCTGGAGCACTGAGCTCCATGCACGTTTCATTCATACATTTACCTACACCTCATTCCTGTAAGCATGCCATATAGGGTCTTGTACAGTACTCATACATATGTAGCATCTTAATTTGAGCCAGTTTGCTACAGCAGGAAAAAAATCCTGCTGCTATAGGAATTGTAAATGATTAAATGGATTATAATTCATTTACATGTTTGTAGGAGTCTATACATATTTCGTAAGGGAAAAACAAGTCTGGAATTTCAAAGTGAAAATTACAAACTTCAGAAGCCTTTTTTAAGCTCAAATACACTACACGTTTTACATTTCATGCATTGCAGTAAAGTTATCCTGCTACAGGGTGATCAAATTAAGATTCCACATCTGTAGGCGTCAAATACTTTCTATAATGGAACAAAATAAGAATGTTATCAAATGAATCTATCACTGACCTTCCACAGATAGTGCAGAGGGTGAGGAGGATGATGGAGAGGAGGAGGAAGAGCAGAGAGAAAACAACGACCTCTGGAGAGAATGATTTCGACACTGACACTGCCCATGACCCCATGACCTCTCCCACCGGCGCCATGGCAACTGCTGCTGTAAGGGGAAACAGTGAGTGAGAGAGGTGGAGAGAAAGAGAGAGAGTTTGTGGGTGCATACATGCTTTCGAGTGTGCTTTGGTGAAATAAAAGTGTTGGCTCATCTACTGAAAGGAGTGTTTATTTTGTGTATAGTTGTGATTGATGGTGTCAATTTGTACTTTTATGGTTACGTGATCAAAGAGAAGTTGACAAAACAAAGCATAGCACACATTTGTGCACTGAGAGGATTCATCTACTTACTCATTGAAAGATAATTCAAGAGGGTTCATGTATACACATATTATTACAGTATAGGATTGAACTCTTTGTATATTCAGACAGACAGACTCTTTGTATATACAGACAGACAGACAGACAGACAGACAGACAGACAGACAGACAGACAGACAGACAGACAGACAGACAGACAGACAGACAGACAGACAGACAGACAGACAGACAGACAGACAGAATTATAGCACAAATAAGATAACTCTGACACTGAAGATAGCTGGGATACAATTTAACAAATAAAGCTGTAATTATGAATGCAGAGAGCAGAGACAACTATATGATTAACTCCCTGACCCCATCAAATACATCACTTACTGATGATAGGAAAAGTCATTTTCTCTGAGAGGCTACTCTTACTTAATTACTGTTAATTAATTAATCACTTACTGCACTTAAATACCAAATTATCAACAAGTGTGCGAAACATTCTAAGAAAAGTAAAACATTGAAATAGAAACAGTGAAACGAAAGAAAACCGACATAGATAGACTGACCAGGTGAATCCAGGGGAAGCTATATGATCCCTTATTGATGTCACTTTTTAAATCCACATCAATCAGTGTAGATGAAGGGGGAGACAGGTTAAAGAAGGATTTTTAAGCCTTGAGACAATTGAGACATGGATTGTGTATGTGTATCATTCAGAGGGTAAATAGGCAAGACAAAATATTTAAGTGCTTTTGAACGGGGTATGGTAGTAGGTGCAGGCACACCGGTTTGAGTGTGTCAAGAACCGTAACGCAGCTGGGTTTTTTACACTCAACAGTTTCCCGTGTGTATCAAGAATGGCCACCACCCAAAGGATATCATGATATGACATGTTCAGTCAGTATATGGCTTCTACAGATAGCTTGTTACATATTGAATATGAAACAGTATTTCATATAAAAAAAAGACTTACCTTGTGATTCACAGGGATAACGTCTTGACTGTTATAATCCAATCAAATGCATAACGCAGGGCCATCTGTCAACATCCTGTAAGTGTCAAATAGCAGAAAGAAAAATACACAGGCTTTTAATTTACATTTAATACATCTGATAACTGATATCATTAACAACGTTTATATTCTATTCTACCATTTCAAGTATGACCTCATGTTAGTTCCATTCTGTGTTCTCTGAAACACTTTCACCTGTTTGGAGAGGTCTCACTGCCACTGCCAATCAATGACCCGTTGATTTGAGCCAATCAAAATGGGCTGGTGTTGATTGAAAAGCATTTTGATACAAGCCTGTGCTCATAAAAATGCATGTGCTAATTCTACTGCTCACTCTGTACTTGATGCGGCCTACACGTTGTTCAAACAATTCAAATTATATTTTGAAATGTAACTTTTTCTTTCCGGTAACCCATGAGCAAATACTGTAATCCTAATGTACAAACACACACTCACACACACACACACACGCACACTGTATGCTTGCACAGAGGAACAGGTTGTTTTGACCACACCTGAAAACTCACTCTAAGAACAATGAACAGGTTTCTCCTGCCGCCTAAGACTTAGACTATAGCCTACGGCAAATGGGTTGTTAATAAAAGTGGAAATGGAAGTTTCTACATTCTGCAGTTTATTCATTGACAGCCTTGAACACACAGGACAGAGGGCAAGGACAGAGGGCAAGTACTGAACAGAGCTGCTATGTTCGTGTTATATGGTCAATAATGACTTTCACTGTACAGGTGTTGAAGGCTTTAATACTGAAACACACACTATCTTTCTCCCTCTCTCCTTTGAAAGGCTCTTGTTGTGTTGTTTTTTGTGTGTATTGTGGTCTGGGAATTGAGATCAAGCCGTTTTTGTTGTTGTACAATACTGTGACAAGGGATTAGTATACAATGATATCAAACTGGCAGCTATTTTAGCAGTGCACAGCAGCCCCCAACTGACGGTTAACCCTTGATCAGTGGTGCTTAGTGTGTTGTGACCCCAGCTGTGTGTGCCACTGAGATGATAGAGGCAAAGAGAGAAAGGAGAAGAGAAAGACCACTTACTAACTTGAAGGAGAGAAAGGAGAAGATAAACACTTAGCAGATGGTAGATATTGTGTATGACAGTGTGAGGAGTTTCAAAATGCAAACAAGCATATACAGTATTCGTGGAGTATATACAGTATTCGTGCAAAGGCCCACAAGCACACACACACACAGGTGAAAATAAATAAGTACTCACAAAGTAAAGTATTTTGCGGGGTCGGACAGCTGACCTTGTCAAAGACGGTCAACAGACAGCAACACCTTCTCACCCAAATGTACCATGTCAATATGGTACACCACAGCCACCACCTCTCTCCCTCTGTCTCTGTCTCTCTCTCTCTGTCTCTCTCTGTTATCTTGTCACAGATCTCTGTTAGCATTAAGCAGCAAGTAACTTTGGAACTTTACTTCCTCATTCTCTCTCTCCCCACCTCTTTCTTTCTCTCTCTTTCTCGCTCAATGTGACACACATCACAGCAAAACGGAAACATTCACAGAATATTTGCTAAGATCCCCATTAAGTTCCAGTCACGGTTTTATCTAACATTAGGATGATAACATCCTAAACCATTCAAAGAATGTTTTTGATAACAAAATGTTGTTGTTTTGTCTTCAGAAAATGTTTTCAATTAAATATCTTCAGAATGTTCTCCTTACATTCACTTACATTCACTAAAATGCTTTGCACAGCATTTGGAGCAACTGCCTCAGAACATTCCTCATACTTTCTCAGTAGGTTTTCAGGTAATGTAATAGCACAATGTACTAGGAATGTTTTTAGGTCATACTGCTGCAACAAAATGTCAGAACAATAGAAATAGTTCTGAGAAACATTACGGGAACGTTCTGCTAATGTTGATTGAAATGTTATTAAAAAGACTGATAACAACAAGCAAGGAATATTCCCACAATGCTCTCATAAAGTTATAGTGTGACGTTATGACATGATTGTTCCAATAACATTCTCTTAACATTATTCAGCAATCATGTCTGGTTTCAATTACATTTTTTTCGGAGAAAACATTATTGGAACGTTGCGCTAACGTTAATGGAGATGTCATCCGAGACATCTACCCAGGTATAGGATCTTAATTTGACCACACAGCAAATCAAAATTGGTTCTGTGAATGTTCCCAAAACATTCATTATGTAGCTCCGAATGTTCTAATAACACAAAAACGATCCAGTTGTGCTGATGATCATACAATGTTATATAAACATTCAGCTGATGTTGCAAGAACGTTCCCAGAACACATTTTGTCTGTCCTTTAAAGGTTCCCAGAATATCGGGGACGTCACAAGAGATATGTTTCCAAAACATAAAAACTGACCAGTTGTGTTGATGACTATACAATGTTGGCATTAAGGTTGAAAAAATATTCCTCTGATGTTGCAAAAATATTAACAGAGCATATTTTTTATGTTATGAGGAAAGTTCACAAAACATCATTAGGTTTGTAAGAACAGTGTGGGGACATTGCAAGAGATACGTTCCCAAAACACAAAATCTGTCCAGTTGTGATGACATTCTTACAATGTTTGAATCAGGGTGCACAAAACATTCCCTCAATGTTCTAGAATGTTATTCCTATGTTCCCAGAATGATAAAATGACATTTTGAACAGTCCATGGTGTTTTCTTTTTCCGTGTGTTATCTTACTGTCAAGGAAGTTAGTTGTACAACAATCCATGTAGAAACACATATGGCACTTATTTGGAATCACATGACAATTTATTTGACATTTATTGTACAAACATACAGTAGTTTCACTGTATTTGTTGATAGCCACAAGCGGAGATCAAACCTGGGAGCTTTGGAGTGTTATCCTTGGAATGAAACCACTGGTCCACTGGGATGGAACTAACACACATATTTATCTGTTTATGCTTTTACTCTGACTTCTCAGATGTGGTTATCCAAAAGAGAGGATAAATAAATCTAGAAAAAGAAGTGTATTTTATTATTTCTTACTCTACCAAGTTTGTAGGTAAAATACAAGTCAATACATCCCAAGTTTACAGTATATAAAGAAGATTGGTAGAGTACAAAATAATAGAGAGAATGTATTTTTCTAGATTTAGTTATTCTCTCTTTTGCAAAGACAAAGATCACATCCTGGAGTCAGAGTAAAGGTGTAAACAGCTTTGTGTTGCATCCCATCCCCGTGGCACGGTGGACTAACTCAAGGGATATCACTCCAACATTTCAAGGCTCTATCCCCGCTTGCGACTATCAACAAAGTAGGTTAAAAGTGGGGCCTCCCGAGTGGTGCAGTGGTCTAAGGCACTGCATGGCTGTGCTAGCTGTGCCGCTAGAGATCCTGGTTCGAGTACAGGCTCTGTTGCAGCCGGCTGCAACCGGGAGACCCATGGGGCGGTGCACAATTGGCCCAGTGTTGTCCGGGTTAGGGGAGGGTTTGGCTGGCAGGGATGTCCTTGTCCCATTGTGCTGTAGTGACTCCTGTGGCGTGGCGTGGTGGGACGGGCACATGCACACTGACATGGTCACCAGGTGTACAGTGTTTCCTCTAACACATTGGTGTGGCTGGCTTTTGGGTTAAGTGGGCAGTGTGACTTGGTTGGGTCGTGTTTCAGAGGACGCATGGCTCTAGGCCTTCGCCTCTCCCGAGTCTGTACGGGAGTTGCAGCGATGAGACGACTGTAAATTCCAATTGGATACCACTAAATTGGGGAGAAAAAGGGATAAAAATTAAAATTAAAAAAGTAGGTTCAAACTATGTTTGTAAATAATTGCCATATGTGTTTCTACATGGATTGTTGTACAACTAACTTCCTTGACAGTAAGATGAAAGGAACATAGGAATAACATGCTAAGAATATTGAGGTAATGTTTTGTGCACCCTGATACAAACACTATAAGAATGTCATCACAATTGGACAGATTTTGTGTTTTGGGAACTTATCTCTTGTAATGTGTTCCCACAACCTAATTAAATATTCTGGGATCCTTTAAAGAACTCAGAATGTCTGTTCTGTCAACATTCTTACAACATCAATGGAGTGTGTTGTTCACCGTGTTGCAAACATGATCTGAATGTCAGCACAACTGGACAGTTTTAGTGTTTTGGGAACTTATTTTGTGAACTCCACAATGTTCCCGCAACCTAAAGAAATGTCTAGGAACTTTCAAAGAACATTAAAAAAAATGTGTTCTGGGAACATTGTTGTAACATCAGGTGAATGATTTTGCCCGCCAAAAGACACATTGTGTAATCATCTGCACAACTGGACTGTCCTTGTGTTTTGTTCACATATTTTTTGTGATGTCCCCACAATGTTTCCACCAGACTGTTCTCACAACCTATTAAAACATTCTGGGAAACTTTAAAGAGCAGGCTAAATGTGATCTGGGAACATTCTTGCAACATCAGGCAAATGTTTAATACAAACATTCAATAATCTCTTGACAAATCATCAGCACGACTGGACAGCTTTTGTGTTATGAGAACATTTTCTGCAACCTAACAAATGTTCTTGGAACTTTCTGGGAACAGAAATGTCTGACATGCTTTATCTCGCTCTCCCACCCTGATAAGTGTTAACATGTCTGCCTAGCTTTCAGAATCACAACTATCACAGCTCAAGTTATTAGGTTAAGTGTATGTTTTATATGTAAAAACCTGCACAGATAATGTAATTTTAGGTAACACTTTACATTCAACCCTTACATTAGTGTGTCCTTATTACTGGGTAATTATTACTCTGAATACAGTGCAACAAGCTCTTTAAGTATTATTGCACTGTACTTACAGCAGTGAAAATTAAGTACTAGTTTAAAAGCAGTAAAAGTCTAGTGTCATTATGTGAATGGTTCAGTCATTATGTGAGCCAAAAAGATAACCAAGGACCTCAGCCACCCAAGCCACGGCCTGTTCACCCTGCTACCATCCAAAAGGCGAGGTCAGTACGAGTGCATCAAAGCTGGGACCGAGAGACTGAAAAACAGCTTCTATCTCAAGGCCATCAGACTGTTAAATAGTTACCACTAGCCGGCTTCCGCCCAGTACCCTGTCCTGAACTTTAGTCACTGTCACTAGCCGTTTACAACCCGGTAACTCAACCCTGCACCTTATAGGCTGCTGCCTATTGTAACGCCCTGGCCATAGAGAAGCTTTTATTCTCTATTTTGGTTAGGCCAGGGTGAGACTAGGGTGGGCATTCTAGTGTCTTTATTTCTATGTTTTCTGTTTCTATGTTTTGGCCGGGTATGGTTCTCAATCAGGGACAGCTGTCTATCATTGTCTCTGATTGGGAATCATACTTAGGCAGCCTTTTTTCCTTTGGTGTTTGTGGGTAGTTGTCTGTGTTAGTGGCCTGTATAACCCTAGTCAGCTTCACGTTTGTTTTTGTTGTTTCTTGTTTTGTTGGCGACATTTATAACATTTAAAAATAAAGAAAAATGTACGCTCACCACGCTGCACCTTGGTCCTGTCCTTTCCACCCTGACGACGTTCGTGACACCTATGTACATAAACATCTAACACTGGTCACTTTAATAATGGAACGCTGGTAACTTTAATAATGGAACGCTGGTCACTTTAATAATGTTTACATTATGTTTTACCCACTTCATATGTATATACTGTATTCTAGTCAAGGCCATCCTATTTAACTATTGCTGTACATATACTATTCTGCCCTACATATTCTACATATATACTATATTTTCTATCCACATACTGTCCATAATGTCCAGACATCCCATCATATATATATATACTCCGGACCTCGAGATTGCTCGTCCTTATTTTTCTATATTTCTTCATTCCATTCATTTACTTTTTTAGATTTGTGTCTATTGTTGTGTATTGTTAGATACTACTGCACTGTTGGAGCTAGGAACACAAGCATTTCACTACACACGCATTAACATCTGCTAAATATGTGTACGCGACTAATACAATTTGATTTGATTGGATTTATTTGGTGAATACAGGGCTGTGTGTTTGAGGCGGAGTGGGAATGTTGTAGAGGAGTTTTAGCACGACATCACCCCAGGGTGCTGATTGAGATATACTATAGCAACAGGGTCTAACCTAAAAATATCCTTATCTTCACCGACACACAGTCACTCATGCACCCATGCATGAATGTCCTTTGTGTTCGCAGTGGCCATGGCTCACTAAACCTGTATATGTGTTTGTTTTTGTGTGAGGAGGATCACATTGTTGAAAGATGCATGTGTCAGAAAGTTTAGTTTATTGTTTGAAAAATTATGTTTGAAACAGAGTGAACCTAAACAGTGTGAACCTAAACAGTGTGAACCTAAACAGCGTGAACCTAAACAGTGTGAACCTAAACAGTGTGAACCTAAACAGTGTGAACCTAAACAGAGTGAACCTAAACAGAGTGAACCTAAACAGTGTGAACCTAAACAGTGTGAACCTAAACAGTGTGAACCTAAACAACGTGAACCTAAACAGTGTGAACCTAAACAGTGTGAACCTAAACAGTGTGAACCTAAACAGTGTGAACCTAAACAGCGTAAACTTAAACAACGTGAACCTAAACATCGTGAACCTAAACAAAGTGAACCTAAACATCGTGAACCTAAACATCGTGAACCTAAACAGTGTGAACCTAAACAGTGTGAACCTAAACAGCGTGAACCTAAACAGCGTGAACCTAAACAACGTGAACCTAAACATCGTGAACCTAAACAGTGTGAACCTAAACAGTGTGAACCTAAACAGTGTGAACCTAAAAAACGTGAACCTAAAAAACGTGAACCTAAACAGTGTGAACCTAAACAGTGTGAACCTAAACAGTGTGAACCTAAACAGTGTGAACCTAAACATCGTGAACCTAAACAGTGTGAACCTAAACAGTGTGAACCTAAACAACGTGAACCTAAACAGTGTGAACCTAAACAGTGTGAACCTAAACAGTGTGAACCTAAACATCGTGAACCTAAACAGCGGGAACCTAAACATTGTGAACCTAAACAGCGTGAACAGTGTGAACCTAAACAGCGTGAACCTAAACAGCGTGAACCTAAACAGTGTGAACCTAAACAGTGTGAAGCTAAACAGTGTGAACCTAAACAGTGTGGACCTAAACAGCGTGAACCTAAACAGCGTGAACCTAAACATCGTGAACCTAAACAGCGTGAACCTAAACATTGTGAACCTAAACAGCGTGAACAGTGTGAACCTAAACAGCGTGAACCTAAACAGCGTGAACCTAAACAGTGTGAACCTAAACAGTGTGGACCTAAACAGTGTGAACCTAAACAGCGTGAACCTAAACAGTGTGGACCTAAACAGTGTGAACCTAAACATCGTGAACCTAAACAGTGTGAACCTAAACAGTGTGAACCTAAACAGTGTGAACCTAAACATCGTGAACCTAAACAGTGTGGACCTAAACATCGTGAACCTAAACAGCGTGAACCTAAACATCGTGAACCTAAACAGTGTGAACCTAAACAGCGTGAACCTAAACAGCGTGAACCTAAACAGTGTGAACCTAAACAGTGTGAACCTAAACAGCGTGAACCTAAACATCGTGAACCTAAACAGTGTGAACCTAAACATCGTGAACCTAAACAGTGTGAACCTAAACAGTGTGAACCTAAACAGTGTGAACCTAAACAACGTGAACCTAAACAGTGTGAACCTAAACAGTGTGAACCTAAACAGTGTGAACCTAAACAGTGTGAACCTAAACAGCGTGAACCTAAACAGTGTGAACCTAAACAGTGTGAACCTAAACAGTGTGAACCTAAACATCGTGAACCTAAACAGTGTGAACCTAAACAGTGTGAACCTAAACAACGTGAACCTAAACAGTGTGAACCTAAACAGTGTGAACCTAAACAGTGTGAACCTAAACAGTGTGAACCTAAACAACGTGAACCTAAACAGTGTGAACCTAAACAGTGTGAACCTAAACAGTGTGAACCTAAACAGTGTGAACCTAAACAGTGTGGACCTAAACAGCGTGAACCTAAACAGTGTGAACCTAAACAGTGTGAACCTAAACAGTGTGAACCTAAACAGCGTGAACCTAAACAGCGTGAACCTAAACAGCGTGAACCTAAACAGTGTGAACCTAAACAGCGTGAACCTAAACAGCGTGAACCTAAACAGCGTGAACCTAAACATCGTGAACCTAAACAGCGTGAACAGTGTGAACCTAAACAGCGTGAACCTAAACAGCGTGAACCTAAACAGTGTGAACCTAAACAGTGTGGACCTAAACAGTGTGAACCTAAACAGCGTGAACCTAAACAGTGTGGACCTAAACAGTGTGAACCTAAACAGTGTGGACCTAAACAGTGTGAACCTAAACATCGTGAACCTAAACATTGTGAACCTAAACATCGTGAACCTAAACAGCGTGAACCTAAACATCGTGAACCTAAACAGTGTGAACCTAAACAGCGTGAACCTAAACAGCGTGAACCTAAACAGTGTGAACCTAAACAGTGTGAACCTAAACAGCGTGAACCTAAACAGCGTGAACCTAAACATTGTGAACCTAAACAGTGTGAACCTAAACATCGTGAACCTAAACAGTGTGGACCTAAACAGCGTGAACCTAAACAGTGTGAACCTAAACAGTGTGAACCTAAACAGTGTGAACCTAAACATCATGAACCTAAACAGCGTGAACCTAAACAGTGTGGACCTAAACAGCGTGAACCTAAACAGTGTGAACCTAAACAGTGTGAACCTAAACAGTGTGAACCTAAACAGTGTGAACCTAAACAGTGTGAACCTAAACAACGTGAACCTAAACAGTGTGAACCTAAACAGTGTGAACCTAAACAACGTGAACCTAAACAGTGTGAACCTAAACAGTGTGAACCTAAACAGTGTGAACCTAAACAGTGTGGACCTAAACAGCGTGAACCTAAACAGTGTGAACCTAAACAGTGTGAACCTAAACAGCGTGAACCTAAACAGCGTGAACCTAAACAGTGTGAACCTAAACAGTGTGAACCTAAACAGTGTGAACCTAAACATCGTGAACCTAAACAGCGTGAACCTAAACATCGTGAACCTAAACAGCGTGAACAGTGTGAACCTAAACAGCGTGAACCTAAACAGCGTGAACCTAAACAGTGTGAACCTAAACAGTGTGGACCTAAACAGTGTGAACCTAAACAGTGTGAACCTAAACAGTGTGGACCTAAACAGTGTGAACCTAAACAGTGTGGACCTAAACAGTGTGAACCTAAACATCGTGAACCTAAACATTGTGAACCTAAACATCGTGAACCTAAACAGCGTGAACCTAAACATCGTGAACGTAAACAGTGTGAACATAAACAGCGTGAACCTAAACAGCGTGAACCTAAACAGTGTGAACCTAAACAGTGTGAACCTAAACAGCGTGAACCTAAACAGCGTGAACCTAAACATCGTGAACCTAAACAGTGTGGACCTAAACAGCGTGAACCTAAACAGTGTGAACCTAAACAGTGTGAACCTAAACAGTGTGAACCTAAACAGTGTGGACCTAAACAGCGTGAACCTAAACAGTGTGAACCTAAACAGTGTGGACCTAAACAGTGTGAACCTAAACAGCGTGAACCTAAACAGTGTGGACCTAAACAGTGTGAACCTAAACAGTGTGGACCTAAACAGTGTGAACCTAAACATCGTGAACCTAAACATTGTGAACCTAAACATCGTGAACCTAAACAGCGTGAACCTAAACATCGTGAACGTAAACAGTGTGAACATAAACAGCGTGAACCTAAACAGCGTGAACCTAAACAGTGTGAACCTAAACAGCGTGAACCTAAACATCGTGAACCTAAACAGCGTGAACAGTGTGAACCTAAACAGCGTGAACCTAAACAGCGTGAACCTAAACAGTGTGAACCTAAACAGTGTGGACCTAAACAGTGTGAACCTAAACAGCGTGAACCTAAACAGTGTGGACCTAAACAGTGTGAACCTAAACAGTGTGGACCTAAACAGTGTGAACCTAAACATCGTGAACCTAAACATTGTGAACCTAAACATCGTGAACCTAAACAGCGTGAACCTAAACATCGTGAACGTAAACAGTGTGAACATAAACAGCGTGAACCTAAACAGCGTGAACCTAAACAGTGTGAACCTAAACAGTGTGAACCTAAACAGCGTGAACCTAAACAGCGTGAACCTAAACATCGTGAACCTAAACAGTGTGGACCTAAACAGCGTGAACCTAAACAGTGTGAACCTAAACAGTGTGAACCTAAACAGTGTGAACCTAAACAGTGTGGACCTAAACAGCGTGAACCTAAACAGTGTGAACCTAAACAGTGTGGACCTAAACAGTGTGAACCTAAACAGCGTGAACCTAAACAGTGTGGACCTAAACAGTGTGAACCTAAACAGTGTGGACCTAAACAGTGTGAACCTAAACATCGTGAACCTAAACATTGTGAACCTAAACATCGTGAACCTAAACAGCGTGAACCTAAACATCGTGAACGTAAACAGTGTGAACATAAACAGCGTGAACCTAAACAGCGTGAACCTAAACAGTGTGAACCTAAACAGTGTGAACCTAAACAGCGTGAACCTAAACAGCGTGAACCTAAACATCGTGAACCTAAACAGTGTGGACCTAAACAGCGTGAACCTAAACAGTGTGAACCTAAACAGTGTGAACCTAAACAGTGTGAACCTAAACAGTGTGAACCTAAACAGCGTGAACCTAAACAGTGTGGACCTAAACAGCGTGAACCTAAACAGTGTGAACCTAAACAGTGTGAACCTAAACAGTGTGAACCTAAACAGTGTGAACCTAAACAGTGTGAACCTAAACAACGTGAACCTAAACAGCGTGAACCTAAACATCGTGAACCTAAACAGCGTGAACCTAAACAGCGTGAACCTAAACAGCATGAACCTAAACATCGTGAACCTAAACAGCGTGAACCTAAACAGCGTGAACCTAAACAGCGTGAACCTAAACAGCGTGAACCTAAACAGCGTGAACCTAAACAGTGTGAACCTAAACATCGTGAACCTAAACAGTGTGGACCTAAACAGCGTGAACCTAAACAGTGTGAACCTAAACAGTGTGAACCTAAACAGTGTGAACCTAAACAGTGTGGACCTAAACAGTGTGAACCTAAACAGCGTGAACCTAAACAGTGTGAACCTAAACAGCGTGAACCTAAACAGCGTGAACCTAAACAGTGTGAACCTAAACAGCGTGAACCTAAACAGTGTGGACCTAAACAGCGTGAACCTAAACAGCGTGAACCTAAACATCGTGAACCTAAACAGCGTGAACCTAAACAGTGTGAACCTAAACAGTGTGAACCTAAACAGCGTGAACCTAAACAGTGTGGACCTAAACAGTGTGGACCTAAACAGCGTGAACCTAAACAGTGTGAACCTAAACAGTGTGAACCTAAACAGCGTAAACTTAAACAACGTGAACCTAAACATCGTGAACCTAAACAAAGTGAACCTAAACATCGTGAACCTAAACATCGTGAACCTAAACAGTGTGAACCTAAACAGTGTGAACCTAAACAGCGTGAACCTAAACAGCGTGAACCTAAACAACGTGAACCTAAACATCGTGAACCTAAACAGTGTGAACCTAAACAGTGTGAACCTAAACAGTGTGAACCTAAACAACGTGAACCTAAACAGTGTGAACCTAAACAGTGTGAACCTAAACAGCGTGAACCTAAACAGCGTGAACCTAAACAGTGTGAACCTAAACAGTGTGAACCTAAACAGTGTGAACCTAAACATCGTGAACCTAAACAGTGTGAACCTAAACAGTGTGAACCTAAACAACGTGAACCTAAACAGTGTGAACCTAAACAGTGTGAACCTAAACAACGTGAACCTAAACAGTGTGAACCTAAACAGCGTGAACCTAAACAGCGTGAACCTAAACAGTGTGGACCTAAACAGCGTGAACCTAAACAGTGTGAACCTAAACAGTGTGAACCTAAACAGCGTGAACCTAAACAGCGTGAACCTAAACAGTGTGAACCTAAACATCGTGAACCTAAACAGCGTGAACCTAAACATTGTGAACCTAAACAGCGTGAACAGTGTGAACCTAAACAGCGTGAACCTAAACAGCGTGAACCTAAACAGTGTGAACCTAAACAGTGTGAACCTAAACAGTGTGAACCTAAACAGTGTGGACCTAAACAGCGTGAACCTAAACAGCGTGAACCTAAACATCGTGAACCTAAACAGCGTGAACCTAAACATTGTGAACCTAAACAGCGTGAACAGTGTGAACCTAAACAGCGTGAACCTAAACAGCGTGAACCTAAACAGTGTGAACCTAAACAGTGTGGACCTAAACAGTGTGAACCTAAACAGCGTGAACCTAAACAGTGTGAACCTAAACAGTGTGAACCTAAACAGTGTGAACCTAAACATCGTGAACCTAAACATCGTGAACCTAAACAGCGTGAACAGTGTGAACCTAAACATCGTGAACCTAAACAGCGTGAACCTAAACATCGTGAACCTAAACAGCGTGAACCTAAACAGCGTGAACCTAAACAGCGTGAACCTTAACAGCGTGAACCGAAACAGCGTGAACATAAACAGCGTAAACATAAACAGCGTGAACCTAAACAGCGTGAACCTAAACAGCGTGAACCTAAACAGCGTGAACCTAAACAGTGTGAACCTAAACAGCGTGAACAGTGTGAACCTAAACATCGTGAACCTAAACAGCGTGAACAGTGTGAACCTAAACAGTGTGAACCTAAACAGCGTGAACATAAACAGCGTGAACCTAAACAGCGTGAACCTAAACAGCGTGAACCTAAACAGCGTGAACATAAACAGCGTGAACCTAAACAGCGTGAACCTAAACATCGTGAACCTAAACAGCGTGAACAGTGTGAACCTAAACAGTGTGAACCTAAACAGCGTGAACATAAACAGCGTGAACCTAAACAGCGTGAACCTAAACAGCGTGAACCTAAACAGCGTGAACATAAACAGCGTGAACCTAAACAGCGTGAACCTAAACAGCGTGAACCTAAACAGCGTGAACCTAAACAGCGTGAAATTGTGAAATGCTTCTCAATAGGAACATAATCACAGCATGAATGTGCTTGGAGTAAAAGTGTTCATGTTTGCTTCACAAACCACAACTCTCCCTGCAGTAGATAGTAATGACAGTAGACACTGCCTCCCTATGGCCAAAGATGAACACTACAAACGAGACAACAACATACATAAATAAGCCTATGATCACCAGTGAATTATGTTCAAAACAAATAAGTGACCATAAAAGCTAGATATCAAGTCATCGTAGGAAGGCCTTATAATGTATAAGAATTCATCTTACAATCCCCAAATCTCTCTCTCCTTCCCCTTTTACCCTCTCTTCCCCTTCTTTCTACCTCACATCAGATCACTCTTTCTCCCACTCTCTATCCTCTCTCTACCTCCTCCCCCCATCTGTCCTCCTTCCTCAGCCTCCTCTCCACCAATCTCCTCATGACCACAGCTGTCAGCACGCTACAGAACACCAGGACAGGAAATGACACGGCTGCCACCAGTAGGCGGCACTCCCCGTACTCCCTCGTCAGGGACGCCCGCCGGGACAGGAAGTCCTCAAACACAGCTTCCTGTTGGGTCAGCGTGCAGAGGGAGAGGAGGAAGTGGAAGAGCTGGTGCCCGTGGCCGATGATGTCACAGTGCCCAGGAAAGAAACGCTCAGGCATGGGACAGGAGAAGAAGAACGCTGCCAGGAGGAACAGCAACACCTGTGTGTGACATCAGAGTGTCAGATTGTGCAGAAACCTCTCCCCAACCTCAATCTTCTCTATCTCTTTCTCCCTCATTCCCCCTCTCTCTCTCCCTCTCGCTCACCTGTATTGCGTGTAGGGTCATAGCAGGGTCGTCTCCCCAGGTCCTGCTGACCAGTCTATGTGCCACAGGACTGCTGTCTAGCAGGTACGCCAGACCAGTTGGCACAACCTGGCACAGCTTACGATGGAGTGGGTATGGGTGGTGGGAACTGAGTTTGGCAAAGCAACAGCAGGCACAGGACAACCAAGCCAGGAGAGCTGCTGCAGGGAGGAACACCTAACAGAGGAGAGGTTTGTTCGTAACTTTGTTCCTTTGTCCACTCATTCATTCACTCATTCACTCATTGACTCCCTAATTCACTCATTCCCCACCTCTCCTACTCGACTGCGTCTCCATGCGGGATCAGAGCTGTAGAAGTAAAGAGCCAGGGCACAGCCATACTGGTACACAGCCACTCCCACATAGTCCAGGAAGAACAGGGCATAGTGGGCCAGCTCGGAGTGGGACTGGAGCAGGTGGGCTGTAGCGCTGCAGCACAAGTAGGTCAGAAGAGACAGGACGTAGTAGACCAGCGGTAGACAGGCCAGGTCCAGGTAAAGACCCAGCCCGTCTGGTCCATTCAGGGTCAGGCCCACGAGACCCTTAGGAAGGGTGATGAGGTTTAAATACAAGGTTTACATCTGCAGTAATTGTGTGGCATTATTTTGGACACAAATACGCACATACAAATTCATACATAAAAAATGCATCTAAATCTAACCCTAACACACACTGAATTACACAAAAAATATTGAAGTACCCCTCCACACATCACAGCAAACACAGAGAACCTCAGCGCAACGCAGACTCCGGCCAGCAAGTGGCTCCACACGTTGATTGTCTCATTGTGTATCTGGAAGAGGCTGAGGAAGTAGAAGCTCCAGGAATGGCCCACGGGCCGGTAGCCAGACAGGATGTAGGGCTCACGGAAGAGAAGGGGGACCTCAGTGTCTCTGACGGTGTGGGGGAGAGAAGACAGAGAGGAGAGGAAGGAGGAGAGGGAACTCATGGGTTTTAGGGGGAGGGAGACAGATATACTGGGCATGGTGGGATTGGGGGCAGAGGGAATGAGGGGGTAAGGAGAATGGTGCACCTGTGAGGAGGTTTGAGGTGAGGTGAGGGGGTCTGTCTGTAGAGGAAAGGACAGCAGGTTGGTAACTGTGTTGTCATACTGAGTTTGGTAGAATTTGTTGAGGTGCATGCTTTGCCCAAAACATTAGTAACACAATAAGAGGTGTACATGATTTGTACATTTACAGACAGAACTGTTATTGGACAAACATGTTACTAGACTTCTCATGCCTCTGGTGTATCCTCTGCCATATAATGCTCCTCTTTCAAATCAACATCAACAACATCAACATGCTGCTGACTAATCTGGTTACATATGCTCACAGTGACCATCACAAAGACAAACCAGGAACTCAACCTTGTGAATAACAGTTAGCAGAAGACATGCTTTTAGATGTCTACTATAAACTAAACCAGAAAGCCCTGATGAAACACGTTAAAAGTGGATGTAGGAGAAACAAACCTAATTAAACAGAACTTTGAATGCCCCCTTTTAACACATATATAACAAGTATAGGCTGCTGTTCCACAGAGGTGAGATAAGGAAAAAGGAACTAACCTGAAGCTCTCCCTTTCTGGACTCTCCCACCTCTGACTACTGACTGCAACTTTATGCGTATCAACATTTCACTCCTACCGATCCCAGGCATTATTCCCTCATTATAGGGATCTATTTTGCTTGGCCATCTCTCTCTCTCTCACACACACACACACACACATGCACATGCACACATGCACTCACACACACACAAGGGTAACAGACGGTATGTTCTACCTCATAGCTCTTAGTCAGCTTAATAAAACAATGAGTCTCCTTTTCTAAATGAATCTAAGAATTTGTTTCCAATTATGCTTATTTTCCTCCCAAACACAAACTGCAGACCACGAGGATAATCAGTCATGAGACATTCTTTAAATTGTAGTGAGATTTCCCTAGTAACTTCTACTGCTGATTTTTCAATTCTGATGAATGGACTGGACATTCTATTCTACTTCAAAAAATTATATATTTCAAAAAGTTTAAGACAATTGGGTTTTAAAAATGTTTTTATTGCTCAAATAGAACGAACATATGTCAATGGGGATCTTTTTCTTCAATTCTACTCAACTATTCACAGTCAATTCTTCTGGCTTAGTGGGATTAACAAATGTTGGACCTCCCTAGTTGCTTTAAATTAAAATACATTACATTTTGATTGAATTAAATGAATAACAAAACAAAGTAAGGCCATAGATGTAGTGTACTGCAGGTTACATCAACTAGTCCTTGCCCAGGCACAGGTGCACCCCACGGCAACAGACACGAAAGAGGCGCTGTAGCACTTCCTGGTGGCTGAAGTGTAGAGTACCAAGACCTGCTGGTAGATAGGTACAGAGTTCTGCCCGTAGCGCATGTACTGGCTGCTGTTGGTGGGGTTGTCACAGTACATAAAGCTGCACTCGGCCTCCCACATGGTCTGAGGAAGACGGTTCTCCACTGTAGTGGTTCTAGAGATTCAACAGAGAGAGAAGAAAAATAAATCAACAACAAATATTTAAACCTACTAAGTACTGTTTGAAGGGATAGTTTTCACAGGCTTTACATAGAGCTTGTATTAAGATTGTAAGACAGAGGTCTGGACTATCCAAAATAAGTGTGACCGGGTAATGCTGACGTATGACGTAAAGGTAACGTAAGGGTAATGGCGGACTGAAGGGATTTATGTAGAGCACCTCAAGATAAAACATAATATTCGAAATATCTGCTAAATTAGACTAAAATATTAGCACTACTTAATCTGGTGAGTGATAACCTTCAATCTGGACAATAACACAAAACAAATCCTAAAACTAGAGACATTTATCGACAAATATTACGAAAACAGGCAACAACCAAACATGACGGAGAGTAAGACAGGGGAACCGATTACAAAACGAAAACGTGACTCTTCTACAGACACTGATGATTTAATATTTTCACCAGCGGGAATGGTAAAGGTCGAAACCGATCTGTTAAAATCAATAAATGACAAACTGGGTATACTTGAATTAGTTAGTAAGGATATAAAAGAGTTGAAGGCAAGCCTAGAGATGAGTGATGAAAAAGCTGCGACATTGGAGAAGCAAACACACGCGCTAAAAGGGACAGTCAATAAGATTGAAACCGAAATGAATGGAATTAAAAAGGAGAACACCGTTCTGAAGGAAACCTTACTGGACATACAAACTAGATCCATGAGAGAGAATTTGGTACTTACAGGTATCCAAGAAAAAGAAGGAGAAGTTCCTGAATCTATAGTTAGAGAGTTCCTCCTTACAGCGCTTCAGATTCCACGCGAAGTTATCGACAAAATCCAACTTGAACGCATTCACCGTTGCCAAATTTGCTTCATTTAAAGATAAAATAATGGTTAAAAGCCTGGGTAAAAGACTTGCTGGGACCAAAATTGGCATGAATGATCAGTTTCCGAAGGAAATTGCAGAACGGCGCAAAGTTCTGTATCCAATTTTCAAAGAAAATAGATTAAAAGCGAAACGAGTAGCTCTCGTCGTTGATAAACTATATATTGATAACCAGTTGTTCAGAGACACAAAGACTACTCCATGGTTATTTTAAAAATTACAAAGTTCTCATAGACGAGGGAAATAAACACAATTCAAGCCCGGTTACTGATTGTAACAATACAATAAAAAATATAGCTTTTCTATAAATCTTCACATATAACTAATTGAACACACAAGCACTAATTCAACATAGTGAAGATAAAAACTAAGTAAACAGAAGGCACAGTATGTGTGGATGGTATGGTTTGTGTTTATTTTTTATTTTATTTGTTATGTTTGGAAAGTTGAGTGAGTGAGTAATGAAATGGTTGCATATCCCAGAGCCAATGTATTGCTGTGAGCCGGGTATGAGAGGGCTTTCAATGTTGTTCAGATGATGGATATACTTTTATAATGAATTATACGTCTTATTTATTTATTGTCCTATCATGGAGAACTACATTTTTTTATTTATTTTTTTATAAATTATATCTAATTATTTATTATCCTATTTTAATGGTACGGTCCATGGCACTATACCCTAGACACCCACCTGAATGACCCAGATACTAAGGAGAAGTCCCTAACTGTTTTATGTGCCCGCTGTAAGCGGTCTGTATGCAGCTAAAATGAGGTCAGAGACCAAGAGCAGCACTGCCCCCTCAAGATTCTGAGCCTGCTTGGCAGGGTTGGTCCTGCAAAGCCAAAGCCCCATAAAGGGAGAGCATAATATACAAGGAAATTCTCAAAGCTGCTAATGAGAACCTTGACGACCTTGTACCTAGCCGGTGGGGATTCCGGTGGGGTGCCCCCACCCAGGCAGTGGCAGTGCTGGCAACACTAGCTGCAGTAACCCATGGGGAGGGGGTCACACTCGGACATTCAGAGAGGGGGTATATTATTGTGGCCCTGGCGGCACAAAATCAAAGTCGGACTGCATGGAGATGCGTGGGGACATGGTCATGACGGGTGGCCGTATTGTGGGTGTTTCAGGAATAAGGTGTACATTTGACCTCCATTATCTAGGATATGACAATGGTAAATAAATCTCTCAATTTTTGCTAATTTTTTGTGCGGTCTTGCAGGCCTTCTCATGCAGCTGCAACTGCAAGTGCATTTGTAAATCATGACCCATCTTGAGTTGGGCTCTGGGATGGTGCAATTGTTGAGAAAGTGAGCTTATGGTTGTGTGGGGGTAAGGGCTGAGTGTGTGTGGGTGTATGTGTGTATCCCACAACTGTTGCGAAGGAAGAAGTAAAAGATGTTAGGGACAATAGAGGATGATCCACAGATATATATAATACAAATCGAGGTGAGGGCAATGGAAATGCATATGGCAATTGATCTTCTTCAATTCGGTAAATGGCACTGTATGCTCTTTTCAAAGAATGGATCCCAGTCGGTTCAGGGCTATGGGATACAGGGGGTCGAGGGTGGTCTGCCGGGCATTGGGATGACAAGCCATCTCGAGATGAGGCCTTTTAGCGGGTGGAATAGTAGGGACCAATTGGAGGTTTACTTAGTAGAAATGCAAATATCATGGTACAACTATATAGACACTCAATCATTATGTTACTTTTTAATAGTACGTTTACAAAAATATATTCTGATTAAAAGAATGAAAGGTGTGTCTCATTATGGTAAGTGGTGAAATAAGTATAGCCAGTTACAATTGTAATGGCTTAGCAGATAATAAGAAAAGACGATCAGTATTTACCTGGCTAAAAGAGAAGGATTATAATATCTATTGTTTACAGGAAACCCATTCAACAGTTTTAGATGAAGTTTTGTGGAAAAAGAACTGGGGGGGCAAAATATATTTCTCCCATGGGCAAAGAAATTCAAAAGGGGTGATGGTTTTAATTAACAATAATTTTGATCCAAATGTGCAAATTGTCCAAACAGATCCTCAAGGTAGATGGATTATTTTAAATATGTTATTGGACAATAAACAAATATGGCTTGTTAACCTATACGGTCCGAATAATGATGATCCAAGCTTCTTTGAAAATATATATAAGAATTTATCAACTCTACAAGCAACACTAGACTCTATTATTATAGTGGGAGATTTTAATACGGTCTTAAATACCTCTATGGACCGGAAAGGAAATCACACTACAAACTATCACCTTTAGGCACTTAAGGAAATCATGAATGTCATGGATATATTGGAATTAGTGGATATATGGAGACTTAAATACCCTGATTTAGTGAGATATACATGGCGGAGGCTGAATCAAGCTAGTCGTCTTGACTACTTTCTTATACCATTCTCTCTGGCACCAAAAGTTAAAAAAGTGTTGATAGGGGACAGAATGCGGTCGGATCATCACATAATTGGCATATATATTTCTCTTACAGAATTTCCACGTGGGCGAGGATATTGGAAATTTAATCAAAGTCTACTAGATGATAAATTGTTTAGAACTAGGACAGAAGATTTTATAACTGACTTTTTCAGACATAACATAGGTACAGCAGATCCCCTTATTGTATGGGACACTTTTAAGTGTGCCTTTAGAGGCCATGCAATTCAGTACTCATCTATAAAACAAAGGGAATTTAGATCAAAAGAGTCCATATTAACAAAGGAAATTGAAGGACTAACAGTACAGTTAGATAGCAATAAAAACGGTACCATAGAGGCACAGAATAAGTTAGAGGAAAAACAAAAAGAAATGGAGGAACTTATTCAAGAAAGATCCAGTGTAATATATTATAAAAATAAAGCGAACTGGATGGAATATGGGGAAAAATGCACCAAATTCTTTTTCAATCTTCAATATAGAAATGCTACCAAAAAAAATGTATTAAAACTTGTTACAAATGATGGAGTCACGCATGATTCACCAAATGATATTTTGAAAGAGGAAGTAAAGTACTTTAAGAATATGTTTTCGTTTCAGGCTCCTCCATCTCCACTAACTGAAACTAATTGTATGGATTTTTTTCCTATTAATAATGTAAAATTAACATCTGTACAGAAAGACTCATGTGAAGGCCAAATTACAGAGGAGGAACTGCTTGATGCAATTGGGGCCTTTAAGGATGGGAAAACTCCAGGGCTGGATGGCATACCAGTGGAAGTATACAAAACTTTTTTTGATATACTCAAAGGACCATTATTAGCTTGTTTTAACCACTCCTATATAAATGGTAGATTATCAGACACGCAACAAGAAGGTCTGATATCGTTATTACTGAAACAGGACCCAAGTGGTATATATAAAGATCCAGTCCAATTAAAAAATTGGAGACCTCTTACACTTCAGTGTTGTGATGCAAAAATCCTAGCAAAATGCTTGGCGCATAGAATAAAAAAAGTTTTGTCAGATATTATTCATCCTAATCAGACAGGTTTTTTACATGGACGATACATTGGAGATAATATAAGGCAAGTACTGGAAACAATAGAACACTATGAAATATCGGGGACACCAGGTCTGGTTTTCATAGCTGATTTTGAAAAGGCTTTTGATAAAGTACGACTGGAGTTTATATATAAATGCCTAGAATATTTCAATTTTGGGGAATCTCTTATAAAATGGGTTAAAATTATGTATAGTAACCCTAGGTGTAAAATAGTAAATAATGGCTACATCTCAGAAAGTTTTAAACTATCTAGAGGAGTAAAACAAGGTTGTCCACTATCGGCATATCTATTTATTATTGCCATCGAAATGTTAGCTGTTAAAATTAGATCAAACATTAATATTAATGGATTAGAAATCCGTGGCTTAAAAACTAAGGTGTCATTGTACGCTGATGATTCATGTTTTCTTTTAAAACCACAACTAGAGTCTCTCCACGGCCTCATAGAGGATCTAGATACCTTTGCTATCCTCTCTGGATTAAAACCAAATTATGATAAATGTACCATATTACGTATTGGATCACTAAAAAATACACATTTTATATTGCCATGTAGTTTACCAATTAAATGGTCTGACGGAGATGTGGACATACTCGGTATAAAAATCCCAAAAGAAAGAAATGATCTCACTCCAATAAATTTTTATAGAAAGTTAGCAAAAATAGATAAGATCTTGCTACCATGGAAAGGAAAATACTTGTCTATTTGTGGAAAAATCACCCTGATTAACTCTTTAGTCATATCACAGTTTACCTATTTGCTTATGGTTTTGCCTACACCTAGTGACCTGCTTTTTAAATTATATGAACAAAAAATATTCCATTTTATTTGGAACGGCAAGCCAGATAAAATTAAAAGGGCCTATTTATATAACGAATATGAATTCGGAGGGCAGAAATTATTAAATATTAAAGCATTAGACCTCTCACTAAAGGCATCAGTCATACAAAAGTTATACTTAAATCCAAACTGGTTCTCTAGTAAATTGGTACGAATGTCTCATCCTATGTTCAAGAAGGGCCTTTTTCCCTTTATTCAGATTACACCTGCTCACTTTCGGTTGTTTGAAAAGGAAATAATCTCCAAAATATCCTTATTTTTTAAACAAGCCTTAGAAAGTTGGTTGCAATTTCAGTTTAATCCACCTGAAAGGACGGAACAAATAGTACAACAAATATTGTGGTTAAATTCAAATATAGTAATTGATAAAAAAACTGTATTTATCGAAGAAATGTTTAAAAAAGGTATAATTTTTGTGAATGATATCATAAATAGGACTGGTGGAGTTATGTCACACATGCAGCTAACACAGACATATGGAAATGTCTGCTCTACCCAAAATTACAACCAATTAATTGCAGCATTACCACAAAAATGGAAGAGGCAAGTAGAAGGGGAAAAAAGTAAGGAACTTGTATGTCGGCCCTGTATTAAAGAACATAAATGGTTAAAGAAAAGTGTGATAAATAAAAACATATACCAATTTCATTTAAGGACCAAAAAACTGACAGCTGTGCCATATAAATTGCAAAATAGTTGGGAAGAGATTTTCGATGTACCCATTCCATGGCACATGGTTTATGAATTGATACGCAAAACAACGCCGGATTCAAAACTTCGAATTTTTCAATTTAAATTACTGTACAAAATTCTTGCAACTAATAGAATGTTATATATATGGGGTATACAATCTTCCCAGCTCTGCAGATTCTGTTGTGAGGAGGCAGAGTCATTAGATCATTTATTTTGGTATTGTCCATATGTAGCTCGTTTTTGGTCACAGGTCCAGGAATGGCTGAAGAATTGCAACATTTGCCTAGAACTAACGCTACAGATAGCAATACTGGGGGATTTGAAAAGCCATAGTCAATCAATCAATAATATAATAATTATTTTAGCAAAAATGTTTATTTTTAATTTACAATCTGTAGAAGCTATGAGAATAGGAAGGTTCAAATCTTTTGTGAAGCATCACAGCACAGTTGAAAAATATATGGCAAATAAAAATCCGAAATGGATGATGTTGGAAGATAGATGGGAAGGGTTGAGTGGAACTGAAGGATGGGACTAATAACAAGATAAACAATGTAGGGCATACGGGATCTGTGAAATGTGTATAGGTGCGGAGCTTTTGTGAAATAGCACAGTTACAAGTGGAAATAAAATTGGATGGACAACAGAAATAGAGGAAGGACTAAGAACAAACAAGAGAGAACTATTATAAAGTAGTCTGTGTCTGTAAAATAGGTATAAGATGTATAAATTGAAGGTAAAAGCAGAAGTGTTTATTAGTTTACTCCAATTGGGGGAGCGGTGGTAGGGTTGCGGGGAATAATAATAAAGGTATATTCTTTAAAAAAGTATGTATGTCTATATAGGTATGTGTATGTATATATGTATATATGTATGCATGCGTGTATGGATATATATATTTACCCAAAAAAAATATGGGGGATTGGAAATGATGCAGACAATTACATTGGAAGCAACATTCTTTCCGCAATATTAAGCTGATCCACCCCTAAAAAAAAAATAAAAAAAATAAAAAATAAAAAAAAAAGATTGTAAGACAGTCACATAACTCAGATCGAGGTAAATTTTTTTGAAAATACTTTAGTGTGTATGTTATTGTAAATTTGCGGCAGGTAGCCTAGCGGTTACGAGCACTGGTCCAGTAACTGAAAAGTCACTGGTTCAAATCCCTGAGCCGACTAGGTGAAAAATCTGCCAATGTGTCCTTGAGCAAGGCACTTAACCCTAATTGCTCCTGTAAGTCACTCTGGATAAGAGTGTCCACTATATTATGTAAATGTAACTCACTTCCAGGTCCAGGGTGACAGAGAGCGTGTGTGAATGTTCCCATTTCCCTCTGATTCCTCTGTGGGAATCTTGTAGAAGTCTGAAGGGATGATCAGTGTTTCGTTACACCTCTCCTTTGTCCCCTTCTTTCCTTTCGCCATGGTCAGGCCCAGCAGCATAGACACACAGCACACAACCTGAGGATGGTAAGAGATGGAAATACAAGTAAATATATTAGAAGTTATCTAACTAATGAATAGTGCTGAAACTTAAGCACAAACAGGCTAAACAAAAACCATTGGACAGAAACGGTTCTATTTTTTTATTCAGATCAATTAAATGAATCAAATTGTCAAAATCGGATGTGACTCTGCACTGTACTAATGAATACATTAGAGATGATGCAACCAAAGAGTTTTTTGTTTATGAGATAAATTAATTAGCACATCACAAGTACATGGCAAAAAAAAGTATGGCAAATAAGTATATGTATGGTAATCCTTATTAGGCAGCTAGTAGCCTAGTGGTTAGGAGTGTTGGGCCAATAACCGAAAGGTTGCAATTTTGAATCCTTGAGCCGAGTAGGTGAAACATCTTTGGATGTGCCTTTGAATTAACCTTAATTGCTCTCGATAAGAGTTTCTGTTAAATGTAATCAATTGTTACATACAATTTTCAGTATAACAAAAAACATGAGTAGTAGCTTTATCACACGCTGACTGTTATACTCACCAGGTACTTCGAAACGTTGCTTTTGAGATCCATCTCTGATCTCTGTTTGTCTATCTGTCACGTCTTTATGTCGAACTTCTGCCTTCGGGTGTGAAGTATTTATCTGAATGCCTTGAGTGGTAAATTTGCATGTAATAATGAAAACGGATGAAAATGAGATAATATCTCTGACCTGACCTGTTTGTAGACCATTTGAAACAAAGGGGGATTCTGCAGATCTGAAATAGTTGGCCTTATCACTAAATCTACTTCCAGGCGCCTTCGGTGTGGAAACATCACGCAAAAAGGTGTTAAAGTTCACCCAAATTACAAAATTACATATTGGTTTCCTTACCCTGTAAGCAGTCAATGGACAGGGTATGACAGAAATTCATACTTAGGTTTAGTTTCCCTGCACTGTTTCGGTATGGTAATTTTTCGCATTTGTTGCACAAATCCGATTCAAGACATAGTACAAATATCAGCGTTAGTTACTTATATAGTTGTAGTCGGAAGTTTACATACACTTAGGTTAAAGTCATTCAAACTTGTTTTTCAACCACTCCACAAATGTATTGTTAACAAACTATAGTTTTGGCAAGTCGGTTAGGACATCTACTTTGTGCATGACACAATACATTTTTTCCATCAATTGTTTACAGACAGATTATTTCACTTATAATTCACTGTATCACAAATCCAGATGGTCAGAAGTTTACATACACTAAGTTAACTGTGCATTTAAACAGCTTGGAAAATTCCAGAAAATTATGTCATGGCTTTAGAAGCTTCTGATAGGCTAATTGACATCATTTGAGTCAATTGGAGGTGTACCTGTGGATGTATTTCAAGGCCTACCTTCAAACTCAGTGCCTCTTCGCTTGACATCATGGGAAAATCAAAAGAAATCTGCCAAGACCTCAGAAAAGAATTGGAGACCTCCACAAGTCTGGTTCATCCTTGGGAGCAATTTCCAAACACCTGAAGGTACCACGTTTATCTGTACAAACAATAGTACGCAAGTATAAACACCATGGGACCACGCAGCCATCATATCACTCAGGAAGGAGATGCGTTCTGTCTCCTAGAGACGGATGTACTTTGGTTCGAAAAGTGCAAATCAATCCCAGAACAACAGCAAAGGATATTGTGAAGATGCTGGAGGAAACAGGTACAAAAGTATCTATATCCACAGTAAAAGGAGTCCTATATCGACATAACCTGAAAGGCTGCTCAACAAGGAAGAAGCCACTGCTCCAAAACCGCCATAAAAAAGCCAGACTACAGTTTGCAACTGCACATGGGGACAAAGATCGTACTTTTTAGAGAAATGTCCTCTGGTCTGATGAAACAAAAATAGAACTGTTTGGCCATAATGACCATCGTTATGTTTGAAGGAAAAGGGGGGACGCTTGCAAGCCGAAGAACACCATCCCAACCGTGAAGCACTGGGGAGGCAGCATCATGTTGTGGGGGTGCTTTGCTGCAGGAGGGACTTGTGCACTTCACAAAATAGATGGTATAATGAGGATGGAAAATTATGTGGATATATTGAAGTAACAGCTCAAGACATCAGTCAGGAAGTTAAAGCTTGGTCGCAAATGGGTCTTCTAAATGGACAATGACCCCAAGCATACTTCCAAAGTTGTGGCAAAATGGCTCAAGGACAACAAAGTCAAGACATTGGAGTGGCCATCACAAAGCCCTGACCTCAATCCTATAGAAAGTTTGTGGGCAGAACTGAAAAAGTGTGTGCGAGCAAGGAGGCCTACAAACCTGAATCAATTACACAAGCTCTGTCAGGAGGAATGAGCCAAAACCCAATTATTGTGGGAAGCTTGTGGAAGGCTACCCGAAACGTTTGACCCAAGATAAACAATTTAAAGGCAATGCTACCAAATACTAATTGAGTGTATGTAAACTTCTGACCCACTGGGAATGTGATGCAAGAAACAAAAGCTGAAATAAATCATTCTCTCTACTATTAATCTGACATGTCACATTCTAAAATAAAGTGGGGATCCTAACTGACCTAAAACAGGGAATTTTTTCTTGGATTAAATGTCAGGAATTATGGAAAACTGAGATTTAATGTATTTTGCAAAGGTGTATGTACAACTTCAACTGTTGATGATTTGAACAAGATGTGGGATAAATGCTAATATCGGTACCAGGACGTGAATAGGATTTGTGCCACAAATGCTAAAATGTTATGGAAACAGTGCTAGGGGGAAAAAACAAAGCATGCATTGCTGTCATACACACTACCCTCTGTAGTGCCTTTCAGTTGGAAGCCGAGCAGTTGCCATACCAGGCGGTGATACAACCGGTCAGGATGCTCTCGATGGTGCAGCTGTAGAACTTTTTGAGGATCTGAGGACCCATGCCAAATCTTTTCGTCTCCTGAGGGGGAATAGGCGTTGTCGTGCCCTCTTCACGACGGTCTTGGCTTGATTGGAGTATGATAGTTTGTTGGTGATGTGGATACCAACAAACTTGAAGCTCTCAACCTGCTCCACTACAGCCCCGTCGATGAGAATGGGATTGTGCTCGGTCCTCCTTTTCCTGTGGTCCACAATCATCTCCTTTGTCTTGATCACATTGAGGGAGAGGTTGTTATCCTGGCACCACACTGCCAGTTCTCTGACCTCTTCCCTATAGTCTCATCATTGTCGAGGATCAGGCCTACCACTGTTGTGTTGCCGGCAAACTTAACGATGGTGTTAGAGTTGTGCTTGGCCATGCAGTCATGGGTGAAAAGGGAGTACAGTAGGGGACTGAGCACTCACCCCTGAGGGGGCCCCGTGTTGAGGATCAGCGTGGCAGATGCGTACCACCTTGGGGCAGCCCGTCAGGAAGTCCAGGATCCAGTTGCAGAGGGAGGTGTTTAGTCCCAGGGTCCTTAGCTTCGTGATGAGCTTTGAGGGCACTATGGTATTAATCACTGAGCTGTAGTCAATTAATAGCATTCTCACGTAGATGTTCCTTTTGTCCATGTGGGAAAGGGCAGTGTGGAGTGCGATAGAGATTGCATCATCTGTGGATCTGTTCGGGCGGTATGCAAATTGGATTGGGTCTAGCGTTACTGGGATAATGGTGTTGATGTGAGCCATGACCAGCCTTTCAAAGCACTTCATGGCTACAGACGTGAGTGCTGCGGGTCTGTAGCCATTTAGGCAGGTTACCTTGGTGTTCTTGGGCACAGGGACTATGGTGGTCTGCTAGAAACATGTTGGTATTATAGACTCGGTCAGGGAGAGGTTGAAAATGTCAGTGAAGACACTTGCCAGTTGTTCAGCGCATGCTCGGAGAACACGTCCTGGTATTCCGGATGTTGAATGTTGACCTGCTTAAAGGTCTTACCCACATCAGCCACGGAGAGCGTGATCACACAGTTGTCGGGAACAGCTGATGCTCTCACGCATGCTTCAGTGTTGCTTGCCTCGAAGCGAGCAGGGAAGTTATTTAGCTCATCTGGTAGGCTCGTGTCACTGGGAAGCTCACGGCTGTGCTTCGCTTTGTAGTCTGTAATAGTTTGCAAGCCCTGCCACATCCGACGAGCGCTGGAGCCGGTGTAGTACGATTCAATATTAGTCCTGTATTGACGCTTTGCCTGTTTGATGGTTCACGAGGGCATAGAGGATCATTTAGCTCAGTGCGGATGTTGCCTGTAACCCATGGCTTCTGGTTGGGGTATGTATGTACGGTCACTGTGGGGACGACGTCATTGATGCACTTATTGATGAAACCAGTGACTGATGTGGTGTACTCCTCAATGCCATTGGAAGAATTCCGGAACATATTCCAGTCTGTGCTAGCAGTCCTGTAGCTTAGCATACTGCGTCATCTGACCACGTTATTGAGCGAGTCACTGGTACTTCCTGCTTTAGTTTTTACTTGTAAGCAGGAATCAGGAGGATAGAGTTATGGTCAGATTAGCCAAATGGAGGGCGAGGGAGAGCTTTGTACGTGTCTCTGTGTGTGGAGTAAAGGTGGTCTAGAGTTGTTTTTCCTCTGGTTGCACATGTAAAATACTGGTAGAAATTATGTAAAACGGATTTAAGTTTCCCTGCATTAAAGTCCCCAGCCACTAGCAGTGCCACCTCTGGATGAGCATTTTTTTGTTTGCTTATGGCCTTATACAGCTCGTTGAGTGCCGTCTTAGTGCCAGCATCGGTTTGTGGTGATAAGTAGGCAGCTATGAAAAATATAGATAAACTCTTTTAGTAAATAGTGTGGTCTACAGCTTATCATGAGATACTCTACCTCAGGTGAGCAAAATCTCAAGACTTCCTTAATATTAGATTTCGTGCACCAGCTGTTACTTACAAATAGACACATACAGCCTCCCAATGTTTTACCGGAGGCATTTGTTCTATCTTGCCGATGCACGGAAAACCCATCCAGCTGTATGTTATCCATGTCGTCGTTCAGCCACGACTCGGTGAAACATAAGATATTACAGTTTTTAATGTCTCGTTATAGGATAGTCATGATCGGAGCTCATCCATTTTATTATCCAATGATTGCACGTAGGCTAATAGGACTGATGGTAAAGGCAGATTACTCACTCGCCGTTGGATCCTTACAAGGCACCCCGACCTACGTCCCCTATATCTCTGTCTGTTCTTCATGCAAATGACAGGGATTTGGGCCTTGTCGGGTGTCTGAAGTAAATACTTCGCGTCCGACTCATTAAAGAAAAAATATTTGTCCTGTACGAGGTGAGTAATTGCTGTCCTGATATCCAGAGGCTCTTTTCGGTCATAAGAGATTGTGGCAGAAACATTATGTACAAAATAAGTTATTGTTTAGTAGCCCGTAAAACGTCAGCCATCACCGCCGCCGCCATATCAGAATTTAGCCAGGACACCGGGGTTAACACCCCTACTCTTACAATAAGTGCCATGGGATCTTTAGTGACCACAGAGAGTCAGAACACCCGTTTAACATCCCATCCAAAAGACGGTACCCTACACAGGGCAAAGTCCCCAATCACTTCCCTGGGGCATTGGGATATTTTTTTAGACCAGAGAAAAGAGTGCCTCCTACTGGCGCTCCAGCACCACTTTATAGACCATATACTACTTACAGGGTAACAAAAACAATCCCTCTGTCCCTTTAAGACTGGTTTACTGACATTGTGCATCCTCAACAAAAGTGAAGTCTAGAGCATATCTAGAGCATATCATTTTGTTTATGTGTGGCTCTGTATGTTCTTCATTGCTGGTCCTGGGGACCTACCTGGTGTACATGCTTGTGTTCCAGCTCAGCTCAGCACAAACACACCTGATTCGACTAGTGATCTCATAATCAATGTCTTACTTAGGTGAATCACGTACATGTATTCGTGCTGGGCTGGAACATAGGCCTTCACACAAAGCAGCTATAATGCCCTACCAAGCAAAAAGGCAGTAGCTGCTCACTTGGTCGAGAATTAGTTCATGTAATTTATGCTACATTAACTACATGCTTAATCATGTGGACAAGTATCCTGCCTCTATTGTGTTGTGTTTTGGAGAAAACTGGGGTCATATTAGTAACTGAACTTACTGCCCTTTAGCTTGGTTTTAACCTGCCCTTGGCTACAGTTACTGCCTTTTACCTTGGTATCATATAATTTTATTCTGATAGTGATGCAATCAAACCTGTATGACACTGACTGACAGCTCTAGGGACACAACAACATGGCACAGCATTCCAGGGGGGAAATGATGGTTGAACTTTCTCTGAAACGCTGACACCCAGACAGCTAGCTAAGTAGATCTGAGAACATAATTAATTAGCTAGCTAGTGAGCATAGACTAACAATCCTACCAGCTCCCATAAGAGGAGATCTGCAAATTATACTAACTTCAATCTATTAGCCCTATAATGAATTATATTCTGAAATTTCATCTGAAGGTTTCTTTGAATCAGTACACCACAGACACGATTTCTAGCCTGTGACAGCCACCAAGCTAGAAGTGATGCACCCCTACCAAAATGTAAAAACCTACCTAGCTAGCATTAGCATGAAGCAATACATTTGTGATACCTGCTCCCATAAGAGGCAATCAGCAATTTATCCTAGCTTCAATCTATTATCCCTATAACGAATATAAACCATATAATTGTATTCTGACATTATATGGGTTATTTGAATCAGTAACGTTACACCACACACACGATCTCTAGCCAGCTGACAGTCAGTAGACGTGCATCCCATACTGAATTGTCAAAGCCATACACCCTTGCTTTCCAGTTGAGCATACACACAGCATTGCTACCTCACTAATAATATATCTAGTCACATGTCCAGGGTTTCTGGTTTTCTTTTATATTCCAGTATTGAGTGACTGTCCTGGTCAGGAAACAAAAATTGTATCCAAAATTGTATCCATCACCTTTGTTGGTGGCGTATGTTATTAGCACAACAAGCTTTGGCATGCCAAACGTGTGCTCAATGTGTCTGCTTCGGTGCCATCATTACTTGAATGCGGGAAGAAACTGTTTTGCCAAAATGACTTCCACCAACCCCTGTGGCCTAGATGATTATAGTATCTATGGGGATCAAAGTTGCCATGTGAGGGTGCATTAGGACTGCTTTTCACATGTATTATTATAACAAGACATGGGCTACTTGTAAAACACAGTATGTAATGTGACTGACCAGAACCTACATCTCCATATAAATGCAACTGGTATCTTAGTGGAAGACACACAGAGGATGCCGTTTCAACTCTGTTACAGCAGAGCAGTTACTGCCTTTTTGCTTGGTAGGGCAGTATAGCACAACCCATTACACCCCTTTGTTGATCACTGTTGTAACCTGTTGCATGCATTTACCCTCTTACCTCAGCGATCAACCGCATAGGCTGAACAGATAATAGAGAAGCAGCAGTTGTGTGATACTCCTACCTCCTCCTACCCAGTTGTAGTCTAGTCATTCCGTAACCTCTAGACTACACAACTACACAACAGTTTTACTATCTATCTCTCTATCGAGAACGATACTCTGTTCTAGATAGATGCCTCCAATGATAGGGCATCCTCATGTGCTCTCTACTACCCAACCACTGCACAGATGAGTGAAAGGCTGACTGCATCCAGCCACTGTCCCATTTTAAAACAGGTCACATCTACCACATTAACAAGCCCTCTCAACCTGGGAAAAGTTCACATGCACACAGTCAGATGCTGTCCCATGGAGGGAGGGAGGGAGGGAGGGAGGGAGGGAGGGAGGGAGGGAGGGAGGGAGGGAGGGAGGGAGGGAGGGATGTTTTAGTGGAGGCTATACACAGGTATTCTCCCACCCACTTATTTTTCAGTGGGCACTTCTTAATCCCCATGATGCGTATCAAAGTAGTGTAGTGGAGGTATATGTGTATCAATTAAATAAGGAGGATGAAACAGATCAGAATGCTTAGCTTAACATTTTGATAAAGCATTATTTCACATTTTAGGCCCAGCAATGTGCATACGGTGGTAGGCCTATGCGTGAATGTTCTAAAATGCAATTGGCAGGTGTTAGGTTCTAATTCTCCGAGTAAAAAACTCTACGGACACTATGAAAGCTAAACAAAGTTTAATTCTTCCCAGAGGATCAATAAAGCTGCATTAGACAAAACATGTTTCCACCAACACAAGTATATATACTCCAATTTAGATGCACTCTTCCTCCTCTCCAACTCTTACATCTGTTATGGTTCGAAAGGAAGACAAAGTGATGGGGTAATAAACAGTTCCTCCTCCCTTAAGGTGATCTGACCTGACCTCAACCCCCTTGATGCCTAATCCAAAGCTCTCCACCCGTATCACCTATAGCACTCCCTTAACAGCCTCCCCTCTATCCAGCACATTCCAAAGCCATCTGGCTCCTACAGATAACCATTTAACTTCTGATGTAAAAAACAGTCTCTATCACTCCTCAGACACTATAGTATTACTCCTGATGTATCATGTCTCTAGTATAACAATGTTCCAAGTTTAACCCAGACTCTAACACAGGAAAACACAGCTCTAAAATGCGCTCCGCACATGCAAGTGGACAGAGATGGGAATATCGGTTAGAAATGTAGAAAGAGGAGAGATAAAGATGTAACAACTATCATAGGTTGCTCATATGATTAGGATAATGCCTTTCGCTGCAAGACAATTAAATACATTTGAAAGAATAGAACAGGAGAACGCAAATGAGGATGTCTTCATAAAATAATTGCCTCCACGTTTCTATGGTGGGATTTGGCTATAGACTACTTTGAGCAAGATAACACATGCTTCATAATATGAAGTAAAATGTCCAGGTTTTAAACAATTTAAGGACATAAAAAATATAGAAATGTTAATGATAGGCGTAACCTTCTGGTAAAACCTTCCCAATTAAATGTTAATAACTGGCTACAAAGTAACCTATGCCTACATGGCAAAATGATATAGTCTACCTGGCATTTGCATCAATCCAAGTGGCCATTTGTTTTTCAAACTTAATCTCATGTGCTACAGAAACGCTAACCAAACAACAGTGCTACTGTAGGTGCCTGCACACGTGAATTAAAGGGTAAATACACAAAGAAATCTAAATTTCTTAGATTTTTCCCAGCCGTCAAAACTGGTCTCCTGATGTGGTTTAAACATTGGATTTAGAACATCTAATTGTGTTGTGTTTCTATATAAAGAAGTGTGACTTTGAGAATAAAAACCTTCTGACTCAGTTGATAACCTCATTAATCTGTTTCAATAGTATTACTCTACTTGCACAGTACAGCATGGGTTGGCCTGACTGTGAAAAACCAATATGGGATTCATCATTTTAGATCATTTAGAGTGTATGCCACTGTTTCTCATATAATTTTTCACCCAGGGCGCCTTTCCTTTGCCCGGGCAGGCCATTTAGGAAATTTTGGGAAAAATTTGAGTATACCCACTTCTCCAGGCCCACTACACCATTGACTACAACATTTTAAAACAGACAAAGCAGCATATTACTGTTCATTATCCTTGGATTTTTGGAGCTGACGGGTATTGTACTGTACAGTACATTACTTTCCTTTTATGGACCTACCAACTTCCTGTGTCTTTCCTGCTGGCCCCACCTCTTACTGTTATGTCACAATCTGTGTGATGTGGTTCCTAGCGTCCTCTGATGTGGTCTGGTCGGACTGTGTCGAAGTTTCGTTCTTAGTCTGCTGCTGTGACTCAAGAGAGACTTACTTGTGGGAAGTGTATCAGCACTTCTGTGACCCCATTTTATCTAGAGAGAGGAGGTGTGTATGTAGACAAATGCAATGCTTCTGATATAACTGCCACCCATGATACAACAAAATACAACATAGAAAAATAATATGATATACACTACCGTTCAAAATTTTGGGGTCACTTAGAAATGTCCTTGTTTTTGAAAGAAAAGCAAATTTTTTGTTCATTAAAATAACATGAAATTGATCAGAAATACAGTGTAGACATTGTTAATATTGTAAATGACTATTGTAGCTGGAAACGGATGATTTTTAATGGAATATCTACATAGGTGTCACGATCGTCTTCTGGTGAATGAGTGGACCAAGGCGCAGCGTGATATAAATACATCCTCTTTTTATTTACGAAGAAGATGAACACGAAACGAAACACTTTACAAGCTACAAAACGAAAGTGCACACACAAGCTACTAACGTTTAGACATAGACAATTACCCACAACAGCCTAATGCCTATGGCTGCCTTAAATATGGCTCCCAATCAGAGACAATGAAAGACAGCTGTCTCTGATTGAGAACCACTCAGGCAACCATAGACATACCTAGACACCTACACTGAACACAACCCCATAAACTCTACCAAAACCCCCTAATACAATACAACCACCCAATACGAGACAAATACACACAAACATCCCCCATGTCACACCCTGACCTAACTAAAATAATACAGAAAACAAAGATAACTAAGGCCAGGGCGTGACAATAGGCATACGGAGGCCCATGATCAGCAACCATCACTCCTGTGTTCCAATGGCACGTTGTGTTAGCTAATCCAAGTTTATCAGTTTAAAAGGCTAATTGATCATTAGAAAACCCTTTTGCAATTATGTTAGCACAGCTGAAAACTGTTGTTCTGATTAAAGAAGCAATAAAACGGGCCTTCTTTAGACTAGTTGATTATCTGGAGCATCAACGTAACAGTGGGTTCGATTACAGGCTCAAAATGGCCATAAACAAAGACTTTCTTCTGAAACTCGTCAGTCTATTCTTGTTCTGAGAAATGAAGGCTATTCCATGCGAGAAATTGCCAAGAAACTGAAGATCTCGTACAACGCTGTATACTACTCCCTTAGTACCTGCAAAACACCAGTCTCAACGTCAACAATGAAGAGGCGACTCCGGGATGCTGGCCTTCTAGGCAGAGTTGCAAAGAAAAGCCCTATCTCAGACTGGCTAATAAAAATAAAAGATTATGATGTGCAAAAGAACACAGACACTGGACAGAGGAACTCTGCCTAGAAGGCCAGCATCCCAGAGTCGCCTCTCCACTGTTGACATTGAGACTGGTGTTTTGCCGGTACTAGTTCATGAAGTTGCCAGTTGAGGACTTGTGAGGCGTCTGTTTCTCAAACTAGATACTCTAATGTACTTGTCCTCTTGCTCAGTTGTGCACCGGGGCCTCCCACTCCTCTTTCTATTCTGGTTAGAGACAGTTTGCGCTGTTCTGTGAAGGGAGTAGTACACAGCGTTGTACGAGATCTTCAGTTTCTTGGCAATTTCTCACATGGAATAGCCTTCATTTCTCAGAACAAGAATAGACTGACAAGTTTCAGAAGAAAGTGCTTTGTTTCTGGCCATTTTGAGCCTGTAATCGAACCCACTGTTATGCGGAGCAGCACAGGGGAACCCAAGAGCAGACTCAGACAAGGAAACAGGGATGAATAAACCAAGGTATTTATTGTAACACAGGGAGAGATGAAGTGCAGATCCGGGGAAGCTCGAATGAGTTGTAGGAAACCAGATGTGGAGGCTGAGGTTGGAGTGAGCTGGGTTGGGACAGGGTAAACAGGTCCGGAGGGGAATCCAAGGGAGTGGTGGTGAGCTGAATCCAGAACAGGGTAGCAGGGTGGTGAGATGTGGAACAGGAGACAGGAACCAGAGTCAGAGCGGCAAAACTGCAGTGAGAGGCTAAACAGTGTCAGGCAAGGAAACAGGCACAGCAGGATACAGGATCTTAAATAACAAATAGCTAGAAGCATGACTGACTGAACGGAGATTACGATCTGGCAGAGTGGAAGTGGCAGGACTGAGTATTTGTAGAGTTCTTGATTATGGAACGGGTTGCAGCTGGTGGGGATCTGCTCTGACTCCAGCACACCTGTCTCCAACCACACAATCACACACACAGAGAGGGAGAGGGAGAGGGAGAGAGAGAGGGAGAGAGAGAGTGTACTGGGGGAATGGCTGCATGTCAAGGAGACACAGGATGTCCACTAGGGCAGGAGCAGATGTGACACCCACAAACGCGGATGCTCCAGATACTCAACTAGTCTAAAAAAAAGTCCAGTTTTATTGCTTCTTTAATCAGAACAACAGTTTTCAGCTATGATAACATAATTGCAAAAGGGTTTTCTAATGATCAATTAGCCTTTTAAAATGATAAACTTGGATTAGCTAACACAACGTGCCATTGGAACACAGGAGTGATGGTTGCTGATAATGGGCCTCTGTACGCCTATGTAGATATTCCATAAAAAATCAGCCATTTCCAGCTACAATAGTCATTTACAACATTAACAATGTCGACACTGTATTTCTGATCAATTTGATGTTATTTTAATGAACAAAAAATGTGCTTTTCTTTCAAAAAACAAGGACATTTCTAAGTGACCCCAAACTTTTGAACGGTAGTGTATATAAAGTGACTAACCAAAAGTCAGGAAAGTGCAAATATATTTGTGCCCTGTTCCAAGCTCTTGATTGACCAGTGTCCGCCACAGATACACACGTGTAGCCTTTTCCTGCAGTCAAATGACCTAGTAGCCTCATGGGTGGAATGTTCTTAATATTTTTTTTAAACTGTGTTTATATGTCAAACGGTTTAGTTAAATTTCAGTCTTCTGTGATGTATATAAAGTGTAAAATTGGGACGCAAACTCAAAATTATGGTATAGGTGTCTTCTTTTTTTAAGCTCATAACCATGTGTGTGAAGTGTATACTTTCGTTTCAAAGTAGATTTGTTTATGACTACCAATAAACACTCTGTGTGATCCTGACTTAGCCCAGTGCAGTAAAAGGTTAATCGATCAAATGTTTTTGGGGTCTCCCCCCATGGTTCCTGGAAATTACTTCGCCCACGGTGGTTGGCTATTAGCGGAAGAGGAGGAAGCAACTTCAGAGATTCCTGGATGTTTAGAAACCCCCATGTAGGTTAACCCTGGCCCGGACATCCACATTTCGACTGACAGTGGTGTCCTAGATTGTGATGACAGAACAAAGGGGGAAAACTAAGTCCTAGAAGACCTGAGCCACATCAAAGCCTGTCAAGCCTTAATGAAAGACCTGAACTCGCTCCGAGATCCCTCGCTTTCCATTGCTTCAGCTCTGAGATAGCGTAGTATAGCTTTTTATGTATCACGAACTGGATATCAAATTGTTTTGCAACTAAGAGAATATGACCCTTTGTTTCAGAAAGGGCTGTGAATGACCCACCGAAAGATTTTTCTTGTCTCTTAAAATGAATCAAACCAATGTGTCTGGCCTGAACTCAGTTCTTTGCTGTGACCCTAGTGGAACTAGTCATGTCCAGGCTCTCTATTTGGGACGTACTGTGTTAGGGTTCAACCTTGTACGGTGAAATTAATCATTCAAGACACATCTACCGATGTAGGATCTAAATTTGAGCCAATTCTTTTTCAGCAGGAAAATAATTCTGCAGCAACAGGAAATGTGAATTATAATGAATGGACATATTTTGTAGGGGTTTTCGTTAGGGTAAATCAATTCTGACATTTTAAAATGGGAATTACAAACTTTAGATCAAACTAGGATCCTACACCTGTAGTAGATATGATACACCATGAATAGTTGGGAATCTACCCTTGCTGCCATTGTGTAAATGCCAATAATACAAAATGTAACCGCATTGTCTCGATATCATGTTCATCATCTCATCATGTTCATCATCTCAAGAGGAAAAATACAAAGCCATGACAAGGCAAGAAATGTGAGGATGGAAACTCACAGTGCTGTCTATCTGAACCCATGGTTACATAATGATCGGCATGACAATCCAGGCCAGTTGCTGATTCTATTGGGTTCTGATTGTTGAAGCGTGGGAGTATCAAGTGTGAGGAAGTGTGCAGTGTCTATATACATATAGTTGTATTATTACTAGGATACGATTTTAACTTTGTGTGTGCTATTTTCCCAGGACAGTGAAAATCTCACAAAGATTTTGATATCAAATTGCAGAAAAACATTAACCACACACATCATCATTTTAATCACATTGTTTAAGCACACAGTTTGCCACACACATCATTTTAAGCACATTACCAAATTAATTGAGTTGATCTAATATAATATAATCAACAACAAAAAAGTCAGTAGACTCCTATGGCCATGACAATCACACGGCTTGACAATGGCTGTTTAAACTGACATACTGTTGCTGTGACATAGACATACATCTTCATAACTATCAGAACTATTGACACGATCTGGCCCATAACCATACAGCTTCCTATGGCTGGCTGGCTGGCTAATGTCAGTATCAAATGATTTGGCAAACACATTGTTGAGCCCTACATAACACTAACGATAATAATGATAATACTTGTCATTAACAATCTTTTGAAAATGACTTTGTCATGGAACAAAGTTATCTGGCCTATTACGGACACCAAAACCGACTTGAAATTCCCAACATATGACAATAAGATTTCACTAACACTTTACTTGACACTCAGTATTCTAACACATTATGACACAGTCATAACCATGTCATAATATGTCATAACAGCTGACATAACTTGTCATAAACTATCATAATAATTGCATTATTTTCTGTCTAGTTATGACACCTATATAAGGGTGTCAAAACCCACATTTATTCAAATAATATGTTTCCCTACCAAGAAGTTCCCTTTTGTTTGCAACTTTGTTTCTTAAATCCTTTCTTGTTGTTGTAATGAATTATTTACAGTCATGTTTTCTTTCATCATATTTTAAATAACCTGTAGGAAATACACTTTATGACACTGTCATGAAGCATTATGACCATCCTGTGTCACTTTAATTGGACTAAGTATTATGACCATCATATAATCATATAAGCCAGATAGGTCTATCATGTACATGCCCTTATGTCAATCATCAGTCAAAAAGAGGGTGTCTTGTCCTGCTCCTGATTCCTGCTACTGCATTCATCCCAGTCATCAGCCACAGAGCATTGGGGTATGTGCAATTACAGTGATAATTGAATATGGTCAATTAATATTTTTTTATATGACATAAACATAATGTTGACACGTAGGCTATGGTGTAAAGCAATGTTTTGCCTTGTGTGGTAGGTTTTGTTGGTTTTGACACTCTTATGTAGGTTTGTGTCATAACCAGTCATAAAATAACGCAATATACAGTATGTCACAACAGGTCTAAAGATCTGTGTCATGACAGTATTATGAACATATTAAAACAGTTTATTACAAGTTATGTCAGCTGTTATGACATATTATGACATGGTTACAACAGTGCCATAACGTTTTATGACGGTGGGTGTCAAGTAAAGTGTTACCAAGATTTCCATAGATGACAGCAGTAACTACGTGCACTACTTTTCACGCTGTGTGGTTAGCTAGTAAGCATTAAGCAGAGGATGAAAGGCAATCGCAGCAACACAGGAAGTGAAACTTCTGAGTAGGCACACAGCCACTACAGTATAAAACCTACAGCATCACCTCAGACAACTTGAACAGAACCAGAACACAACAGCAGAAAAAGACGAGCAGAACACTGTCAGACAACCAGACAACCAAACCACCAGACCACCAGACCACCAGACAACCAGACAACCAGACCACCAGACAACCAGACCAAGACTACAACACAGCAACGACCTTCCACTGAGGACGACAAGACTAACAAACAAATCATGAGTTCTACTTCAAACGTACACTTTTTGATGGTAAGTGATTACTTGAGTATCTTCAAGATATCAGCGGAGTTTGCCACTGGTGTCTGTATCTGCTGAGCAAGAAGTTGAAATTGTTTTAAAGTTCAGTTCTGTCATTTTGATTATCCATTTTCCCTTAATGGGTTCATAGTAGAGTAAAGAGGATGTTTTGTGTTTTGCTGTTGAATTTGCCTGGCTCATAGTGTAAATCAACAAACATATTTAGCAACACATTTAGCAAAACTGTCCTATATATGCCTACATTCAGAGGTGATACCAGGCCACCAACAGTCCCTCTGTTCCTCAGGTGCTGTGTTTAATGGGGTTGTTGGTGATGATGATGATGGGTGCAGAGGCAGCCCCCCACGTCCATCCAGGGATGACAGGGAGACGCTCACAGAACAACCTTCAGGGACACAAGAAGCCTGTAGAGCCTTCAGCTCCAAACACAATAACTGTCCCCCTGCACCTGGACCCGAGCAACTTGATTCCTTCCCGCCCCGTCAGATCCATTGGGAACCACTCGATCTCCCCATGGACTACCAAGTGAGGACCTGCAACGAGCTTACATAGACACAATAGAAATACCACAATACACACAGACATTATTTTTTTTAAATATATATATATTTTTATATGCCTTTCAAAATAATAATAATACTACATTTTATTTGAGCCTTTCAAAATACCTAAGAACAATTACAGAGTAAGGAATAAAATAAAATAAGAAAATGCTATATGCCTTTCATACCTTTAGGAAGCTTGCTTAAAAAAAGTCTGAATTCTCAGCTGTACTCTGTTGAATTCATTGTGATCTCTAATATTGTCCTCTCCCCTTCTCTTTCTATCTCCTCTCTCTCTGTCTCTCCAGCACCACCTATGATGAGTCTCGCTTTCCCCATACCATCTCAGAGGTCAGGTGCTCTCTGGAGGGCTGTCTGAACGTCGCGGGTAAGGAGGACAGGAGCCTGGAGTCCAAACCCATTTACCACCAGATCCTGGTCCTGAGGAAGATGATGGGGAGCGTGGACAGATACTACTACCGGCTGGAGTCAAAGATCATCGCGGTGGGCTGTACCTGTGTCAGGCCTAGCATTGAGCACCAACAGTAATGATATCAGAGGTCAAGCCTGGCGGTGCAGCTGGTGGGGCCGTGAGTGTTGGCAATACCAAGGTTGTAGGTTTGATCCCCACATTCATTGAAAGTATTTGTGTGTTCGTTTTATGGAGCTTTGGCTCTATGTCATTGAAAGATCAATTTGAATAGTCAAATATGGATATATTTTCTATTGAGCTTTAAAGCACAAAATTAATTATGTATTTATTCAGTATGTGGTTCTATTTATTTTGGGGTTATTTAATGTATTGGATGATATTTTGGTATTTATTGAATAAAGAAATTCACATGATCAATTCAAAACAGAACTCCTTTAATTCTCTTTTGGCATCTAAAATAGAGCATCATTTCTGTACATCAACAAGCAGCCACATCATTCCCTGACCTCCATTCGCTTCAGTAGATTTACAATGATTTTGGCTCCAACAGACTCAAGTTTACAAACCAAACTCATAAGGACATTTAAGTTAAAACCTTGCCTGCAGGTGTGAGCTCAAAGCAAAATGTGTGATATCAAAGTGTTTTTACTGAACTATACACACTCATGCTCACGCTCATCCTTAACAGAAACGCTCACACTCACACTCAGACCCACCGTTGGCACTGTTGGCACGTCAGCAAAGCACAGAGAGAATCCTGAGCAGAACACTGAAGAAGGTAGCAATGACATCATCCTTTGTCATAGGTTTCAGCTCGATCTTTTAATATCTTTTTTGTTGTACTGATCAGTTCCTAAAACAGGGCACACTGACCAATCCGCTTCAGTCGTTGACTTAAGCACCTCTCTCATGTGTCATCATTAGAATCTCATAGTCTCAGTCATTTCTCCAAACGACTGAACCCAGAGGGCTACAGTCTGAACAGGCTGGCGAACGCCCTTCAAAATGGCTTCCAAAATAAGTTCAGCTCGTGTTGTGATCAGGCCGTCATGAAACCTACAACACAGAGTTCAGAGATAGGACAGTTAGATAAGACACAAGCGCACACAGGTGACTAGTGCACATGTAAGTAAGCATACAAACAACAAGGGTCTCTTATACAGATGTTGTACTTTTTTAAATTGATATTGAGTGATACATCACATACATCTGTAACTGGTACATATTAGTGCAAACAGTCTATTCCCCTAATAATCAAATCTACTATGTCTGAAGAAACACCAAAGAAACTAGCCGTGCACAATTAACACTACACTACACACCACAGTGAAACACAACAGCCATTGACTACAGAATAAAGACGGAGATAATTAACACTTCAGATCAAGGAGCTTTCCTATTTGAAAAAGATATAAATTGCGAAGCCGGTAGCATCAGTATCCCATTCAATGACTATTTATGTACTGTACATAAGCTAACATGCCAAAAAGTGGTGAAAAGTGTAACAAACATGACGTGTAGAATGCTTTAAATGGAAGTATATGTGTCAGTGATTTTAATGAACAGAACTTTAAGAAGGTAAGTTATGTTAAGACTTCTTGCAAATAAGGATGTGTTCAAAGTCTATTATAAATACCAAGCCTACAGAAGGTGTAATTAGCTACTAAATGATGCATAGTGCTCTTATACTCCACTACACTCAAGCGCAATACAAAACTACAACTTGATTTTCTGTCTCTCCAGGAAACCGCCTTGTGTGCACTTCTCCTACTTCAACTCCATCATTGTGGATTCTCGTCTGTCAAACAAATCCCATGTCCATTTTAAGAACCTAGTCTCTTTATTTTGTCTCTTCTCTTCCCTCCTATTCTCACGCAACAAAACAGAGGCACCACGGGCTCTCTTTCTTTGTCTCCATCTCTCTCTACCCGCTCTCCTCCTTGTGCTCTCTGTTTTTCCTCACCTCCACAGCGTGCTTGTCCTGAAAGAGAGAAACACAGACACCACTCTTTAGACTTCCCGTCCGTTTCATATCAACAAAATAATGGTCAGAGGTAATGATATTCTATGGATGACTAGTCAGTAGAGTGTATCTCAAATGTGTCTTGATTGTTTCTCAAACCAGCTACATTACATAGAGGTAATACACAGCACTCTGAACTTTAACATCACAAAAAAGAAAATATCTTAACCAAATAGAACTATTCTGACAGAATATTGATGATATTATCCATGACAGATGAAAAACAAACAAAAGACAAAGGAGATAGAGTTAGGGTTGGGGTTAATTCCATTTCAATGTTCATCAATGCACTTCCTGTATTGAGTGAATTGAAATGGAATGGACCTCAATCCTGCCTTGGGTATCAGCTGAGTGTAACTCTACCTTCTCCTGCAGGCGTTCCAGCATGGCGGCCAGGTGTGCCTCCCGTTTCTCCTTGTTGTGCTCCATGCGCAGCTCCATGCGTTCCTTGGCCAGCCGAATGAAGTTGTTGTGTTCCTCCAGGGCCTTCTGGGCCACCTCACGCTCGTGTTCCCGCTTCTCAGCCAGGTGCTTCAGCAACTCAGCCTCCTGGCACTAGGGTGTGATAGAGAAGGGTAGATGGAGGGGTGAGTGGATGATCAGAGACCAGAGTCCCTATCTCTTCAATGATGCAAAGCAGTCTTGCTCAACACCGCACACCTGACTCTAAGGATTCCATCTCCCCACCAAACTGGAAAAATTCAATTCTGACCAACATTCTGTGAGCATTCCCATCTCCACCATACAAATCTAGAAAC